>NW_021604588.1:5219467-5248957 GCF_004785775.1 Grammomys surdaster
AGAGAGAGAGAGAGAGAGAGAGAGAGAGAGAGAGAGAGAGAGAGAGAATTACATAGATGGATGTATGTATAGAGACAGACAGACAGACAGACAGACAGAGAGATAGATAGATAGATAATACAAAAGTCCCAGCTTTTTGTATATCCCAATCCTGGAATGGATATTCTGTCACTCTTCCATAGTCCACTCATTAGAAGAAAGACAGTTAACCCTGTCCACACTCCAGAAAAAAAAATATTCAAGAGTGTGACTACGGAGAGGTGAGACCACTTAAGGACCCGCCGAAAGGTTGCCCACTACAATCAAACTGTGTATTTAAGGCAGGTTCAGCAAATGACAGCCAGAGGAGTCAGCTCCTTGTTTTTGATCGATAAAATTGTCTTGACTCACGGTCATGCACAAATTTAATTGCCTGATGTCTACAGCTGCTTTTGTACTACAACAGTAGAGTTAATAGCTGTGGGAAAAATTGTGTAAACCATGCCTTTAAAGAACTTGTCTGAACATTCACAAGAAAAGTTCTGCAGAACTTTGCTCTCCAGCAGAGCATTTTAAACCCAGGCATACCACCTGAAGAGTCTGAGAAAGTCTGAGCTGTGATCCCTGTCAGTCTGAGTAGGTCCTGAACCTCTGCATTTATCATGGACTTCCAGGTAATACTAACACTGTTGGCCAAGGACCATGCTTTGAATGGCAAGGTTGCCATGATCCACACCAAATGAGAAGGTCTTGGTTAGATATAGAGGACCTTAAAAAAATGAGAAATGTCATGAGAGAGCTAATAAAGAAAGGGAGTAGTTTCAGGAACGATGACAAGAAAGTCAAGTTGCCTGAATGGGATTAGAGTGGTTGGGAAAAACCATACTTGGCCCTTAAGAAATGGAAAGGAATTTTGAGGGTGGGGAGGTGGGAGTGGGGGGGAGTAGATAGAGGTTACATCCACAGAGAAGAAGGAGGAGGGGTGAGGGGATTGGGGGTTCCGGGGTGGGTGGGGGATGGGGTAAGGGGACAACATAGGAAATGTAAATAAAACATCCAATAAAAAAAAAAAGAAATGGAAAGGCTAACAAGGGAGGAAAAAAATAGTTCTTTGAGTCTTCATGTTTCTTTTTGAAAAGGGGCAAAACTATAATAGATTGTGTATATACTAAAATCACTAGAATTATAAAAAAAGTGATAGAAGTACTAAAATGAACCATGACACAGGATTTATCCAGCACTTGCTTCTCATCCCTGGTACTGGGACAGAAAGTAAATTAAATAGTTTGTCCTCTCTCAGGATGGTTGTGGATGGAGATGTGAGCTTCCTCTGAGTTTAAACAAGCACTTCTGGAGGAGGAGGGAGCTTTATAAGGCTCTGGAAGCTAAGAAACTCACAAGGTTCAGGACATTACAGGATCCACAGTCTTTCTCAAAGCTGTAAAAGCAGCAAACAATGTTTGGAAGAGAATCCTGGAGAGAGCTGGTTACAAATTGTAGCGAGAGCTCTAAGGCATACAGCCTCCATGCTTGGGTGGGCTTTCTAGTGTGCAGCTGTCTTTGAGACACCTAGTTTGATATAGCTAATCCCACACCCACATCCTTTTATGTAACCTAAATAAACTCATTGGTTCACCAGGCTAGATTTGGATCAACTCTTTGTCTATAGTTGGTCCCCTATCTGGAGATAATTGACACCCATTCATGTTTCCCCAGGAAAAGTTGATGAAACCGATGGTGATAGGAAGAACGAAGGGATCAGACAGGAAGTTAACAGAAAATCCAGGAGAAGTATGCCCACAGTCCCAAATAGCACAGGGAGCCTTGAATTCCCTTACTGACTTACAGGAGTGTGGGTAAGAAGTAACTGACTGGAGCATGGGTGAAGGGTTACCCAAGGGAACACAGTGTCTCAAGGGAAGCTGGAACTGTAGCAGATAACACTGACATTCATAGTTGCATTCAGCTAGGTCATTGTGGTTCTAAGTTAGAAAAATAACTGATGGTGACTTGGAGGATTTCACATCTGGGAAAGCAGAAAGAGGGGATCTCCTTATTTCATTTGGCTGACAGACAAACATTTGGAGGGTAATGCAAATCAGGACTTCCAGGCAGCCTGAGCCAGTCTACACCAGGGCATCTCAATCTCCCTTGGCTCCTATCCCCACATACTGGCTCTTCCCTCACCCAGCTGCAGGATCCTGTCTCTCCTAACCTAGGAAGCACAGGCAAGGACTGTGCACCTAACAGAGGCTTTATTGATGTAGCACAGTCTCTGCTTCTTTGGCATTGGCACCCCTGCAACCCAGTGGGCCACACAGTCCCCACTGCCCTGCATCTGTCCTGAGATAAACTGCTTGCCTGTCTTGACCTCTGTCAAGTCTACCTGCTTTCAACGCTCTATGGGGGCATAGACTATGTCCAGCTTGTCCTAAGTACAAAAACCCAGCCTTGAGCCAGAGTGGGAGCTAGGAAATCTGTCAAGTAAGTGACTGAATGAAAGCGGGGCTGATAATATTCCCTATCTCACTGTTGGTTTCAAAGATTGTATTCCATTTCTTGGGCTGCTGCAGCAAATTACTACACACCAGGTGGCTTTAAAAAAAAAGAAAGAAAACAGAAGCTAACCTTCACATCATTCTGGCTGCTAGAAATCCTAGATCGAGGTGTTGGCAGGTTTGATTTCCTTGGGGTTTTCCTCTTTGGCTTGTATATAGCCACTGCCTCCATGCCTTTTCACATGGCCTTTTCTGTGTTTGTGTCCTCTCTCCATGTGTTCTGGTCTCTCTAAGGATACTAGTGGGGCTGGATTTAGAGCCCTGGTGGTTCAGCATTTCTTTAAATGCCTTATCTAAAAAAAAAATGGTCACATTCTGCAGTCCTGGTGGGTAAAACTTCAGGATCTGAATGGGATGAGGCATTTGATTGATAAGTAGAAGTCAATGTACCAACCAAGTATTTATAGTGCCTGCCGCATATGCTCCAGAGGACCACAAGCAGTTTGTAAGGAAAACATAGCATCATTTGCCGCCAAACCAGTTTTATTGAGGGGTACTCTGGGCACTTTGTAGGGAGTCTGAAACTTACTCAGAACACCATCAGGGAGTTCTCTGAATCAGTATTCCTGCATTGGCTCCTCTTCCTAAAATCCTATTCACAACCCAGCTCACCTAGCCAACAACTGTGGCGTCTATCATTCCATCTGTCCCTCACTTCTCGTGATCTTCACAGTAGTGCTATTCACATAGCAGAAAAAGTGGGTCTAAGACGTCACAGGGCTCATCTAGGATCTCAGACAGGTACTTCTACATAGACACTATTCACAGATGATGTGATAGAGAAGGTGTGAGGAGCTAAGCTTCTCCATTAGCCCAGAGGCTTCTGACATGCCTGTCCTCCCACACTGGTAGGAGAAGGGCAGTTCTGGCATGCCAGCCAATGGAAACAGCCATCACCCCCTAGAAGAGAAGATGGGGAAAATATAGTCTTTGTGGGCTAAATTACCACCTACTTCCACTGCCTCTGTGTGGGGCATTGCTCAGCTGCCTTTTATGGTTAACCAGGAATGCATCATACCTAGGGATGCTAGGAACAAACAAACTCAAGGGAAATAGGAAAGACAAGAGTAGTAGAGAAGCTGGCTGGAGGAACAATGGGCAATAATATTTGCATTCTTTTCCAGGACTGAAAAAACATGGACTGGCCTTAAACATGAGCAATGTGTTGCAAATGTGAGAGTAGTAACCTCGAGGTTGATTTCTTTTAAGTGTTTCGAGGAAAGAATATCTTCAGCCTTTGTCCTTGGCTTGGAAACAGGTATCTCCTTCCCATGTCTCTTCCAATTGTCTTCCCTTGGTATATGCCTATATCCTTCCTTTCTCTTAAAAAGACACATGTCCTATTGGGTTATGACCCACTCTCAAGGACTTCACTTAATTTCACCTCCTCTTTAGTAGACTTTGCCTCTAAACAACTGATTTCCAAAATGCTGACAGGGCTCCCACATACGAATTCTTGGAAAGGCCCAGGTTAGCCCATAACTATGTTGACCTCACATTTCTGAAGTTGTGAGCATTCCTGGCTAATTCTTTCATTATAGAGGCATGGGCCCCATGAAAAGCCAACAGACTCTCTTGACCTGGGTAAGCAACTGGTAGGTTGAGCAAAGGTATCTGCTGGCAGGTTAAGGCATGTGATATACACTGGACATCCATGTAGACCAACAGCCATGGCCACAGTAAGGGGAAGCAAGCATCTTGGGTGACATTGGAGGCAGTTTGAAACCTAGGACAAAGAACCAAGTATATGATCTTCTGTGGAACAGAAGACGATGGTGGATGCCAGTGTGCCATTCTCACTGCCAGTCTGCTTACCCTATTTATGTGGAACTAGCCATCCTCCCAAAGACTTAGTTTACATCTGGACACTAGATTCTAACCTTCCCTACCCTATGCATTGTTGAGAATAGAGATAATGCATACTAGATACCTAATATAGGACCTGCAAAAAACAAAAAACAAAAAACAAAAAACAACACCCTTCTTCAACACAGGCTGGATGGAAAGTGACAGCTAAAGTTACCATAAGATGAAGCATTAATGATTCCTATAAATGTAACTTTTACTCACAGGCTATAACTGTGTCATCTTAGAGGCTTCATGCTTCTACTTCTTTCTACACTCTTGCTGGCTTGTTCAACTTAGCTGTTCTGGCTCAAAACACTTCTCCAAGATGAATGATTCAAACTGGCTTCTTTCAGCCTCTGATTGAATTGCTCTGCTTGGTCTCAAACTAACTGGCAATCTGTTCTAATCTTCTGGGTCATTCTCATTCTCTGGCTTGTTCTGTCTTCACCTGCAACCTGTCTCTGTAAAACTGCCTCCTCTTCCTCCTCCTCCCCCTTCCTCTCCCCCTCCCCCCTCCCCCCCCCCCCCCCCCCTCTCCCTCTCCCGTGTGTGTGTGTGTGTGTGTGTGTGTGTGTGTGTGTGTGTGTGTGTGTGTATTGCTCTCTTAAGTCACATGTCTCTCTTTCCTATCTGTTCTCAAGAGAGTTGGGTATATCTTATCTCTGACTCATTCTGTCAAATCTTTCTCTGATTTGTCACTTTGTTTGCCCCTCAGCTAGGTGTAACTTTCAAACAAGGCTGCATCCTTCTACAAACTAACTTTATCTTCACTGGCATGTCTTTATTCTAGCCATAGGGATTAAAAGTATGTCATTACAGCTAGATCACAAAGACCTAGAAAGTCTTTGGATGTGATCCCTTGCCAGAGCAGCCATGTTGCTGGATTAAAATTCCTCTATAGATGCCTCTTGGGACTGGTATCTCAGTTGGTAGAGTGCTTATCTAGCATGTATGATGATACCCTAGCCTTGATTCCCAGAATCCTGTAAACCAGGTGTCAGGGCACAGATTTGTAATTCCAGCACTCTAGAGGAAGAGGATTAAAAGTTCAAGGTCATACTTAGCTGCATATTATGTCAAAGGCCAATCTAGAATGCATGAGATAAGTCAAAAGAGAGAAGGAGACATAGGGGTGGAAGAGAGAGAAAGACACTGCCTCAGAAGTTCAAGTCAAGCATGCTGTTTTTCACACTAGAAAATAAAAATTCTTTCAAATCCCAATTCCTAGTAGAGTCAGCCTCAGCATGGGCAAAACAACACATCACTTAAAGAGTCACTAAGCATCAGTCTCTCTTAGTACACCCCACCACCTCACCCATCCCAGTGCCCACTATTAAAGTTACTCTGTAGAGGACTTCAGAGGCTAGAGCCCTTCATGGACATATACATTTGATACTCTGTCCAGAAACGCATTCCATGGGGGCACCATTCTGGGTGGGTCCACTTCTCTATAATCTTTTGTGTAGTGCGAGAGATTCCGGCAGAAGACAAGCATTGCTGAGAGGTCTCTGCCTTCTTGCTTCTTCCTCCTCTTGCCCTCCCTCCTCCTAGGATCTATTACAGGAGTTTTATTCTCTTTAATTTGCTCTCTGCAAATTGCTCAGCTAGAATACTGTTATTCTAAGGCGCTGTGAATGGAGCGTTGTGAGATGTCAGCCTACTTGCTCTGCACGCAGTGCTCACTCTGCCAGTGAAACTGCCCTTGCAGAATAGAAGCCAGGGCCTGCCTGCCTCGGGGCTCAAGGTACCTTGTAAAATACCTAATTATGTGGCTTCTTATTTGTTCAGGGATTTACAGTTTCCAGAGCCCTGTCGTTCCTATCCGCTCAATTCCGTAAATACCAGAGAAGAAGACATAATACCTCACATCTCCACATAGAGCTTTTTCATTTCCCAAGCACTCTCATGCATATTACCTAATTTATAGGTAATATATGATAATATAATACTCTAAAATTATGTTGATTTCCTCCGTATGAATAGTGCTATTACAATCCATTACTGAAAAAAGAACATGGGCTTGCCACGTCCTTACACTCCATGTACTGAGATGTAAGCCCTGTCCTTGGTTGGGATCCATCCTTAGGGATTATTGCTGTTGAATACAGTCTTTCAGCAGACTTTCAGCTGAGCTTTCTACCTACAAATGCCCCCCTTCCTCCAGCTATGGCCCAGCAGCTCTGTCAGTCATCAACAGCAATGCCTCAGAGTAGTTCATGAGAACCCAGGTCCACTCGAGCAAAGCTGCAGCAGAGAGCATTTTGCTTTCTTTAGCTCTCGTGGGTGGCAGCTGCCGTGAGATGAGCACGTGCTGGCTATGTTTCAAAGCGTTTCTCCAGGCATCCTCACCCTGCTTTAATATTTAGGGCTATAGAATTCCTGGGAAAAAATGTATAGGATAGCAATGGCTGGTTCCATAGATCCAATTCACCCTGCATCCTGGGAAGCTTTAGCAAGAAGGTATGTGATGATGCTCTCCCTGCCTTTTGCCCTTTTCTATCCTCCAACTGACTGACTTGGCTCCTCTGCAGCTCAGCATCCTTGCTCTCATCAAGACTTGTGCCTGAACTATTCTCTTCACCAGCCTCTTACTTCATCCTTTGTTGTACTAACTCTTGTTTTTGCTTTAGACTAATTGTCCCTGAAAACACATTCAGAGCCAGGGAGCTGTGTACAAAAGATTTATTAGGGAGAACTCTTGGACACAAGCCTGTCACAGGCTCAGGAAGACAAGATGACTCACAGGAGAAAATGACTCAATACAGTTTTAACCAAGGCCCCAACTGACCCTGCAGGGCACTTTGGGGCCAGAATGATGTGTTGGAACTCTCTCAAACTGTGGCAAGGGACTGGGTCTTTGTATCCTGCAAAGATCTGAAAGGGGGAGCTTGCATCAAGAAAGTTCCTATTTGTTTTGATTTTAATATGCAATGTTATCCAAAAGCTTGTATGTTGAAGGTGTGGGCTATAGCCATCTGCTGGGTGGCTAGGAAGTGACTGGATTATAAATTCTCTAATATCATCTGTGGATTAATCCATTTGTGAATTCATAATTTCATGCATTATTAGGAAGCTGTAGGAACTAGGAGGTGAGGCCTCTTGGAGTAGTCACTGGGGACTGGTAGAGATGCTGTATCTTTCCCTCAGCCTTTTACACTCATATTTTCACCTCTTGGCTGCCATGACTGGTTTCCCCTACCACAATGCTACTATTACGATAGTCTGCCTCACCGAAGAGTCTTAGCAATGGAGTGGACTGACTGTGGACTGAAACCTCTGAAACCATGAGCCAAAATATATCTTGTCTCCTTTCAGTTGTCATGTCAGGTATTTTGCTACAGCAATTGAAAGAAGACAAACACACTATAGGCCAGGGCATTCTCATGGAGGGCACAGTTTTTAAAGATTTCAGCAGCCAATGTTCTCAAAATGGATGTTGAATGAGACCCTTTGTCTGAGCAAAGCAGCCCACCTTCATTATATTAGCAGTTTCCAAACTTTTCAGCAATTATGATCCCCTGTAGAGCCTTTTGAAATCTTAATGTCCATTTCATATCTCCTACCATTTAAATTAGAACCACTATCCCTGAATGAATTAATCAGGTGATCCTAATGTTCAAGCACAAAGTCCCTGACATGTGCTTGAAGAATCAAAAGAAAAACTTTTACCACCAAGAAGCCCCTTTACTGCCCCAAACTGTGCTGTGTTGCAGTCTCTCTAATCTTTCCTGTGTTATCACTTGTGGTAGCATCTGTCACACTGAATCTTGTTTGTATTCCCCTAGTGAAATGTGCTCTTGTCACTGTACCTCAGCACAGTGCCTCACTAATGTTGAATACATGACTGAAAAAATGGAATGCATGGCTGGACGGACCACTGTACAATGAGTGTATGGCAAGAGGGGAGAGGAAGATGGAGCCAAAAAGGAAGGAGAGGAGCTAAGAAGAAAGAGATCAGAGATAACCGCCCCCCTCCCCCAGCTTGCAGCACTAAGCAGGATTGATTAGTTTTCTACTTTCACATAGCAAATCTTCACAAAACTGCTGGCTTAAATGAACCTGTTTACTTTGTCATGGCTTCTGTAGGCCAGAAGTGTGGACACAGCATCCCTGATCCTTGGCTAAGTCTCACAAAGCTTTCATTAATGTTTTGGCTGAGTCAAATTACCTTCTGATGCTCAGAGTTTTCTTCCACGCTCATCCAGATTGTTGGAAGGATCTAGTTCCTTATGTCTAAAGAACTGTATTTCTGGTTTTTTGCTAGCTGTTGACCAAGCTTCTGGATCCTACTTTAAGTCCTAGCTATGTGACCACACCTATACATTTGTTACACAGCTGAATACTTTGTTATTATTACTGCTGTTGTTATTTACATTTGAGTCACTTACTTTCTTTAAGGCCAGCAGGAGCATGTGTCTGATACTTTACTCTCCTTTAAAAGTCCACTTGACTAAATCAGAGCTCTAAAATAATCCCTCTTTGGATTAACTCAAAGTCAACTGATTAAGAGCCTTACATACATTTACCAAATCCCTTTGACCTACAGTGCGATAGAATCCCAGGGATGGTAGTTTAATGTTTCACAGGTTCCCTGTCATGCTCCAGGAGCTGGGGTTATGTAAAGTGCATACTCTACAAAGAAGGGATATTGAGGCCACATTGGAATCTGCCGCACACCCTGAAGCAAGCCCATTTACCACCTAGCCTGGTCTTGCTTTTCTGCCTCATCTATTAGGGCTAGATATTTCGTTGCCAAGACCACATTTAGCTGGAAGATGAACTGCTTAAAGGAGAATGGCAGGCAAAGGGTTAGCCATGCTTCGGCCACATGCTTCTTCTGTCCTGCCCCTTTGAACAGGATGACTCCCCTTCTGTGACCTGATCTTAATCAGGCTTTTCTAGGGCATGCCACATTCCTTACCCTACTGCCTCCCTGCATGGAGCCCTCTTTTCCTAATTTATTTTCAGCCCCAAAGCTGAGCTCAGAAGTAGCATCTGGGCCTGCTTTTAAAACAAAGCTCTGACTGAGTCAGGGCAGATGTACAGAAGTCAAACACACACTTGTCCCCAAGGTCACTCAGCCACAGCTCAGTTTTTGCCTGTCCACACAAATCCCTTCCAACATCCTTTGTCATCAATACATAAATGCTATAGACCTGGGCCTATTACTGGGCTCTGGGGTAACTGGGTTCACAGTTTAGGTCAGTGCCACTGGACTTCAGAGGTTCCTCTCAGACCCTGCATCCACTTAGAAATTCTACATCCATACAGGAAAAATAGAAGAATGTGCCTTGAAGTAACTACGCTCCAATTTGTAGCTTTCTCTCCTGGCAAACTAATGGTCTACCTGCAGTTCCTTGGACTTAATATGGAATGTCTAGAAGCTCAAGTAACTGTTATATCAGCACAGAATCCAAAAGTTGCTGAGAGAGACAAAGAGAAGAGGGGAGATACCCTATTCATTCATGACGCCCAGTGGGTGAGGAGGCAGCCTTGAGTTCCACTAAGGCCATTATTTCCATGTGGCTGGTGTTACCATTTTTGTGTAAACTGCAGGATGACCAGGATTTTTATGGAGTAAGGATTGTCACTGTGGAGTGGGAGGGAAGGAGGAGCATTCAGCCGGTCAAAATCTGAGGTGGTTGAAGAACTGACGATAAATGTATGATGGACATAATCAGGGATACGGTATTTTCTGGGGCACTTTCACTTTCAAATATTTTACTGTGTGTCACCAATTTGTATTTGTCAAACCAGTTCAGTCTTATTCTAAAAATATGGTCACGGTAGCTCTGTAACACATAGCTGACTGGGAACAGGGTCAGGGGAAATGTACTAGGAAAACAGAAGATGGGACAGGTGTTCTCTCTGTTAATAAAACCCACAAAGGAATGTAGGTTTTTCCTTCACCCTTCCCTGAAGCTATTGCCATGCTCTAAAAAGACTTGGAAGGCACATCAGGACACTAAAGGCATACTAGGGTTATAACAGCAATACTTTGTTGTGGGGAGTGACTTGTTTGGTTAGCCATTTCTTCTCCAAAGAGCCACAAGGAAGACCTGTGGATTCCCCTAACAAGCATTCAGTGAGACCCACCATACTTGTTAAATAAAAGGCTCCTAGAAGGGAAGTGGATAAAGAAAGGTGAATAGAGGCAGACAATTAAAAAAAGAATATGCATAAGGTCTAAGTTTAGCAGTCAAAGCGAAGGAAACAAAGGCAGCAGGCAACAGAGCATTGGGGGACAGTCAGCTCTCACGCCCTTCACAGAGAGCCCAGTTTTGCTTCCTGTATTTGACAAATGAAGTCTTTAGCGCTAAGCTGGGCCCATATTAAATCTTCAAAAATGTCAATTATTGTTACTGTAATTAGTATTATTACACACGAGGCATGCTTTCCTTTGTTCCTTTTTAATTGGAGGGGAGGATGGTGCTTCTGCCACTTTCGATGCTGAAGAAATGTTTTTTTTTTCTACTTCTTTATGTGTTTAGAAAGGAAAAGCAATGATAAAAACAAAGCAGGGACTGAGGCTGTAGCTCAATGGTAGCATACTTGCCTAGCATGCACAAAGCCATGGGTTTGATTCCCAACACACACACACACACACACACACACACACACTCACACACACACCAGCTGCTAACCTTGCAGTAGAGAACTACCATAAAATATCAACCCTGAAGGAACTAGAGCCAAGACAAGTGTCTTGTAGTCCTCTGACATCCACAGGTTTTGCTTCGGGTTAATGTCTCCTCTGTTCTTGTTTTACTTTTTAATTATGATCAAGTGACCTTGTCATATAAAGTGTGGTTCCCCGAATATGAGCAACAGAAGGCTGAGCAAACAGAGTTTAATGCTACCATCAAATGCAACTTACAACCGCGTTAACATGGCACATATTATTGATGGATGATGATACTAACAGCTCCATGTGCTGCATGGTAATGGGTCCCACCAGAGAAGCGGTTCACTTAAGTTACTACTTAGGATATTACCATTATGGAGTCAAGTTTGAATCTCCCCTCCTGACTTTCTGCTGGTCCTCCCTGTATGGACTCCTTCAGTGGCCTTGCTTTATAATACCACATCCCTTCCTTGTGTCCCTTCAAACTAAAGGCAAAGGATCACCCCTGCTTGTCAAAGGAAGGGGAAACATTCAGTGACAATGAAGATTGGGACAGACACACAGATGAGGGTACCAGGAGCTATAAAATCAAATAGGAGCCCCACCCAGGATGAGAATGTCTCTCTGGAGATTTTTCTCACATAGCTGCATGCCTTTCTTGACCTAGGAGTACCATGAATTTCTCAGACTCATTTCCCATCTGTGAGAACTTAACTGAGATGCTGGGAGGCTGGGGAAATGTAGCCCATGGCAAGGCAGATACTTATCACAGCACTTCATGCTATAGAAATGTAGCATGGGATTGTAATGGATAGCTGCTCCTCCCCAATCTCTATGTTAAAACATCGTACAAGACCCAAGCGGGATCTGTCTTATGCAAGCCCTTGCCTACTACCTGACAGGAGCCCTGAGGGATCCAAGAACTTGTTAATACAAGTTCTAGCAGGGGTTTTGGGCAGGGGCCATGTCTGTGCCATAGAAAGCCCCAGAAGCCTGTGTTTCTGCACAAAGAAGGCTGGTCCTCTGGCAAGATGGCAAAACACAGAAGTGCCATGGCAGCTGCACCAGGCATCTCGATCCGAGCTCCAAGCCTCATTGAAACACAAATGCTAACTTGATCACCCTTTACAGTGAAACCTTGTTACACAGATATTGGTTTATCTGAGAAGATATGCAATCGGAAACAATTGTTGTTCCCTAGCTAACTGGATACCCTGTCACGCATCAGTGGAAATATCAGATTATCTGAACTAGTTAATTCAAAATCCATTCTTTCTGCTCCCTTGCCTTTCAAATTAATGACATTTGCTGTAATTGATGGCAAGAGATGGGGAAATAGGGGCACATACAGGAGCACATGGTCTCTGGAAGATCGTGGCTGCTGCTCACGCGATCCAAGACTGAGCCCTGAGAGGAAAGGACAATCATAAAGTATGTGTTCTGGAAAATTAGATTTTAAGTACTGGTTTTCCCCTGAAGGACTCTTTAAAGGAGAACAGAAACAAAGCCTAGATGTGCAATTAGTATTGCAATCAAACATTCAGGGGAAGGTAAGTGGGTAAATGTTGTTACCTCTTGGTGAGCTTTGTTCAGGTAGCGGCTCCACTCTGAAGCTCTAGGCCTGTGCAAGTATGACTTGAAGTCCAGGTGCTATATAAAGACTGTATCAGAGGGTTGTGGTTTTGCCATTTGTCAGCTAAATGAACAAGACAAGCTAAGTAACCCCTTTGTGCCTCTCTCCCCTTATTAGATAGCACTAGTTAGATAGATCTCATGAGGCTATCATAAGGACAGTAAGTGTAAATGTTTTGGAGTGGCTTCTAAAACACAGTAATATAAATGTCAATTTAAAACATTTAAAGGTTTGAATGAAAGCCCTCTATTTCCCACTCATAGCTAGGAGATTTGGGGTTAGCCCATTTGTATGTCTTGCCTCAGTTTCTCGTGTGTAAAATGATGCCTAACATAAGCCTTGCAGAGTATTTCACAGAAAATAGAGCAGCTGAGTCTGATCATGGATGTGGCTTGATCTGGATCTATCAATGGGTGGGCAGCCAATCAATACTGAGAGTTTCCTCAGACTGAATGTTTTAAGTATTCTCAGATCCCAGTAAGACAGAAAACAAGAGACTTCAGTACATAGTGTGAGAGAAGCTCCCGCATATGGCAGCCCCAAGTCACCAAGAAGAATGTGTGCTAGCCAGTGTTTCAATTTTTACTTATTCCAAGGAAGAAGGAGCCATGTGTGTGCCAAGCACCCACTGGGTTACTAGGGAGACATATGTGTCACATCAACACAGATCGGGAGGACGGGACAAGGAGGAGTGAGGGAATACCTGGCGAAAGGTACTTAAACAAGTGAGACGAGTCTGGCTCCCACAGCCCTTACTAGCATGGATGCTGTGGTGCTAAAATTGCAGAGACACAGCTACCAGTTTTGAGAGTCTGCAAATCAGGCACTCAGAAAATAAGAGCGATGAGCCTTTCTATTTTAATATCAGGAAAACACAAGAACATGAACTTCTCTATATAGAAAAACAACACAGATTGCCAACATCAATTCTAAAATGCCTTGAAGAGGCTAGGATGCTAACATCAGCCAGCAGGATGCTTTAAGCCTCCCTTTCTCTCAAAGTCGACTCCACTGCCTCCATGTAGCACAGTGGCGAGACATGAGAAAGTGACATGGTGTATTATTTAGGTATGAAGCAAGACGTTTAAATTCTGTTCCTCTCCCTGAATAAGTTATAAAAAAATAGATTGGTACAGTTTGTGAGTATGGGGATTGATGCTATTGTCTGTTCAAACTGTCTGATGTAGGTCCTTGCTCACTGCATCCCCCACGATGCCATGATTTATTACTATACTGTCTCCATGTGCAGTCTGGCTAGTCTCCCCTGTGATGCCCATGCAGAATGTGAGAAGGGGTGTTTGCTGGTAAACTATTTCCAATGAACTCTTGTATCATCCAGACAGAGAGGCAGGCGATGAGCTGACATGCGGTAGAGATTGTCTGGTTGCCTGGGTATCCCCTCATGGGATAGAGTGGAGGTATATGGAAGTTTGGGGAGTCTTAATGAGAAAGGGATTGTTGGAAATTGCCCTCATTGTAGCCATTGATAGTTTGTTACCAATACAAGTCCTGGCACCTGGACAGCAAGGTCCATCTATCACTTATGTCCTAAGGACACCTTCATTCTTTCATTCAATAAACATCCTGTGAACCCTTGCCAAGAGCCAGGCACCATGCAGCCGTGAGGTGATGGTCACAGGGCTCTTTGCCTTTAAGGAGCCTAAAAATCTCTTCCAACTTTGCCTGTTCTGCAAGATGCTGTCCTTCCTCTGGGTTCCCAGAGCCCTTTGCTCTGACTAACTCATAATAGATCTGCCTCTCTCCTGCACCAGTCTGGGAAGTCCTGAGACCAGAAAGGAAAATTCATCTTTTCATCCTTACCTGGAGAGGTGTGTTCACTTTTCAGGCACTGGAGGGGTCTGGAAGCTGGAGAGGGTGAAAAGGCAGTGATGGGGGTGACTATCCATGTTTCATATACATATGTATGCCAAAGCTCGCATGTGAGCTAATAGCAGACTAAAGACGAGGAAGGATGTTTCCCTGGAGAACATTACGTTTGCACACTTCTCTTATTTATAACTCCTTTAAAATATGAGATTTGAACCCATCATAGGGAAGAACTACATCCTCTTAGTCAACCCACATGCTTCCTAATGCTGAAGTATTTTAGGCATCGAGAACAGCATGTTCAATCTTCCCCCAGCAATCTCTCCTTGGAAAGAGTCTAGATTTTGCTTTCTGGTATCATTCAGGCTTTGTCCAGACTCCACTAGAATGCTTGGGTTCTAACAGTTCAAACAGAGGAGATACGTGGCATATACCTTAACATAGGTTTGTATGTGAGGACCTGGGAGACGTTTTAGCATTCAGCACATAGCCAGACATATAAAAAGGAAAGTGATAAACAGGCATCCAGGAGCCTGGTGTCAGATAGCTGCTTGTTCTACAGTCTGTCCAAGCCCACCAGTCAGGCATCGACCAGTGCAGTGGATCCTCCAAAGACATGACCTCCCTAGCAGACAGCATTTTCTCTGGCCAGAAAGTCCCACCATGTATCACCATGAGAGCAAATGCAAAAATCAATGCTTTCCTCTCAGGGCTGACCTTTCCTGACCACTCAGCCACCACAGAGTTATATCATCAGTGTCGGGATCTGCCCAGGGCCAGTGCTGGTGACTGTGAATCAGCTCCCACTCCAGATTAACATTCAGACAGAGATCTCAGTAATGAATAATTTAATATAATGTTGACTGCTTACCCACATGAATGGAAAGAACTTACATCTGCCAGAGCCACCTGTGCCCATAGAACTATAGCTCAGACAGCCATGTCCCTCCAGAGCCCAGCTGTGTAGAAGAAAGAGGGGGTAGGCTGGAGAAAAACCAGGGGAGAGAGGATAGCCTGGGTGGCCGTGGCCAGCAGGAGAGTAAGATATTGACCAGACAGCTGGGAAGGGAACACAACACATAACCAGTAGGCCAAAGATAGAAGCAGGAGGGTCAGCTGCCAAAGGAAAGCAGGTTGGAGGCAGACATCTAAGAAAAGGAGTATAGTAACTCCTGAGTTGAGAAAATTTCTGTGGCTGGTGTCAGATGGAGGGAGAGAACAGAACATGTCTGACTCAGGCACACAGAGCCTCCTCTCTGAGGAGTGGGCGTCTTGTTCAAGTTGGCACAGCTATTTGTGTCCATGCTGCCATACGGAATCTCTGGAAAACAGCTAAGGTTCTCACCTCGTTGCCCAGGCTCTGGCTCTATTGGGAGCTGGAGCAGCTGTCGCAGGAAAAGAGAGACGCTGACTCTGGACATTCACAGGTGCTAGGAGGGATCATTCATTGTGTTAGTTTAGAATGTGTTGTGTTTGGGAAGGATCTTAAAAGGGCTGCCCTGACCAGAGAGACATCACTATTTTCATCAGGGCTATTAAAGGATGGGTGTATGGCCTCCCTTGTGGGTGTGGGACAGAGCCAGCTGTTCCCAAAGAGTGCCAGGAGGCACCAGGATCTCTTCTAATGACCTGAGGTACATACCCCTCACCTCTGACACCACAGGTGGGTGGCTCAGGTACATCTCTGCCTCAGGAAATGAACCCTCCCTCTAGAGATGCCTCGGTCTTCTTTATTTGATGATTGTTTTGTTACCATTCTGCATCCCTTCACTGTTCTCTCTCTCTTCAGTTACTCCTTAGGTTATTCCTTGGCTCCCTTACACGATGTGGCTTCAGTGCATCGTGACATCTCCAAGCCTCTTTTCTGGTTATATTTCTAGTCTCCATGTAACCTCACACCTCATGGGGAGACTGTAAAAAGAGAGAGGAAAATACTTGTGGTACAGGCAGCTGCCTTATGACAGGAGAGGTTTGCATAAACCAGGCAATGTGTGACATGCTCCTTCTCTTTCTGTCCCTCTTTCTTGCCCCTTGGACGACCTGCCCACCTCATGTTTTGCTTGCTCCTTGGATTCGTTTCACACTTCAACTGACACTCAGTACCTGGGATTAACAAGAGGCTTAAAATCTCAGTCATGCCTCTGGGGGTCCATATGTAAGAGCAGATTTTGTTTTTAACGTTTTATTATGGAAATTTCCAAAATTACATAAAGTTTTCAATGAATTTGGTATAACAATCACTTTACTATAAAAATCTCCAATCTCATATATCTCTTGTTCCATCCTCACTCCCAAGGTCCCTGACTTGCTTACGTAGGACATTTTTTTGAAACAGGGTCTTGCTGTATGACCAAGGATAGCCTGGCATTCATGATCCTCCTGCCTCAGCCTCCTGAGCTGCAGGGTTACATGCCTACATCACTATGTTTGGCTATGTTTTTGAAAATATTCCCAATCCATCATGTTATTTAACTCATAAATATTCATGAATGTGACTTTGCATCACTAACATTCCAAACTCTCTTGAGTCTGCAAACCAACTCATGCCTGTCCACATACGTGCCTTTGAGAATGATAATCCTGGGACCACTCATTTACTCTAGGTGCATATCCTCTATCATCTTTTCCAAGGTGCCTTTGTCAGAGAAAAACAATGTTAGAAATAAGTTAACATCCCATCAAGGACAACCGCCTCTCACACAGTGGGCAATTGTTCTGTATTCATCCCTAGGGAAATGGACTGGTAAACAAGTCAGGCTTTCAGAAAATACACCTGCATGCCAGATGTGCACAGCTGTATTTGAGCAACTTCAACTCTGTTGCAGAACCACCTACACAGTCAGACCACCAGATGACTCCTGGAAATGAGAGTAGCACACAGCATCTTAACACAACAGACTGAGCAAATCAGCTTCCTCCAGAAGGGGAAAAAACTGGAAAGAAAAGGAAAACTTTTTTTTTTAACTCCAAAATCTGATGAAATGGAATCCGATGTTCATTGATGAGGATAACAAAGCTGACTATGGAAATGAGTCCTAAGAGCTTGGGTTAGCCTTGTCTGATTACTACCAATGGCTCTAAGCCAACAGTGACTGGCCTTTCTTTACAGAACCCTTTAATAATTCATAGAACCAACCAATGAGAAGTTTTTAGTTTCAAAGGCTAGGCCAGGAGTTTGGACATAATTACATAGATGCCTGTGCTGTGGTAGAAAGGGCATTATTTAAACTCAGAGGTCTGGATGCTCACACTAACTGGTGTGATCCTGAGAGAGAGAGAATTGCTTTACTGCTCTGGGGCTCTATTTCCTCATGTGTGGAAATGAATAAATCATCATAGCTCAGGCTTCCTCACTGGTAAGTAGGTAAAGAAGTCAAAAGGTGAAATGCTGGCAGGATTTTGTGAAAGGAAGAAGAAACAAATTAATATTTGAATTTATTATGTTTATAAGAAATATATATATACTACAGAATGAAAATGCATAATAATTTTAGTTGAAGTTGACATATATACATACAGACAGACAGACAGACAGACAGACATACTAGTTACACACACACACTTGTTATACACAAACAAAGAAGAGAAGAGAGCCAAATGTTTCTGTTTATTCTTTGGACTGGGTCACCTTAAACTGTTAAAAAAAAATTTTAGGCATAACTCAATGTGCAGTTGGCAGGGAAAATAAAATCACCTTTTTCCACCTTCACGGCATTAAAAGAGTGTCTAAAATCCTGTAAACTTGCCTGCACCGCACATGACTCCCAGCTCTATGCTTCAGGATGCATTCACCATGACTTACTCTTTGACAGAGTTTACACTGCAGGTTCAAATCCTATAAACATAAACATGCTCTTCTGTCAAGATTTCTAGTCTTCCCTTCCACACTCTCCAGTATCTCAGGCCTTGTCTACAAACACTCGTGACTATTCATTCTCATTGAGTTAGTCAGCTTTTTATTACTGTAACAAAACATCTGGGATGATCAAGTAACTGGAGAAAAAAGTTTATTTCACAGTTTTAAAACTTGACCTTTATGTTTGCTTGATCTTTGAACCTGTGGCATGACAGTAATACACCATGTCACAACACACGTGACAGACGAAGCTGTGCACTCTGCTGCAGCCAGGAAAGAGAGAGAGGGGAAAACTCGGGTTTGTAATTCCTCCTTCAAGATTATTCCTTAAAGACCTAATATTCTTCAGTCAGGCCCCAGCCTTTCAAAGTGCTGCCTCCTCCAAATACTGTTATAGGGTAGGAACCAAGTCATTATTTTTTGAATTTCAGGGGTCACATTTCAGACCTAAATTATAACAATTGCCCACCCTACAACCCTTGCCTTACCCATGCTTCTAAGAACTGTCAACCACACCTGATTCTCGTCTTCTCTCCCTCCTTTGATTCACCAGCATTCAGGATGGTGAATGAACAGAGTCTTAAAATTTCACCCTATGGGTTTTCTTTGAGTGGCATGTGCACCAGACTTTGGTGGTAGCTGAGGATACTTAATCAGGGCTCTGATCTAGGTGACTTTCTGAGAGGGAGATGCCTGAGAAGCTTTAGAAGCCGGGCCCAATAACAACTTGAACAACTTAGCAGCAAAGACTGCAGAACCTCTGAGGATCCCTGCCCAGCTCGGCTTAAATCAATTTCCCAGCCCAGCAGAGAAACTGGGCAAGGTTGTATTGAATCTATTCCCCTCCATTGCCCCTCACTGCACTCCCAAATCATATCTGCCTCCTAGCCCCTCTTCCAACCGGTACTTAATCCTTGGTGGCAATCCTTTTAAGAAATTTAATTTCATCCTCCACCTTCCTTTCCATCTAACTTTGCTCATAAAGAAAAAAAAATAGTCCTGGGAATTTCCAGTTTCTGACATCACATAAAAACGTCTTTGTTCTGCAAAGTACTCGTTCTTGATGCTTAATCCATCTCCAAGCACCATTCCCAGTGACACACTGCGTGTTCCCAGCATTTATAGATCTCTCATTTGCTGGCTGCTCCTTACAACAGGCTAGAAGTCCAGCCTTTTAAAAATCAATCTGTCTCTCTGCTTTCTTGCATCTCACCTCACAGTTTGCACGGAATGGCAGTCTGCTCACTGAAGTCTCCTGAAGATGTCATTAGCTCTTATTTTTTAGAACCATCGAAGCCTGCTAGCAAACAACTTGGTGCTCTTCCCCCGGGACTCGCATGGGCATATTCACAGGCATCTACTCACTCTCTTGCACAACACTTCATCCCTTTTTAGGGTGGAACATTTATAGACATGTGACTGATTAACTCAAAGTCCTGGTATCATCAGAGAGTTGTCATCTAAACCCTGTGATTCTATACATGATCATGGGAAATAGCAATTAACAATTTAAAATGATATTTTAAAAGAAAGAAAACATAGTCTTTCCATTGGAAGCTTATCATAGGTAAATAATGGTATGTACTTTTTACTTCAACGACACTCTCACAAAACTTTTGGTAAGAAGTAAAATTATTGTTCCCATGTGCCAGATAAAGTTAAGGCATGAGACAATGAGGAACTTTCTTGATATCATACCACATGAATAAATGGCATTCTGGCTGAGATTATGTTGGTCTGGTTACAAAGCCTGTGTATGTATTCACTGTGCTATCTCGCTCTTTTAAAAGGAGAATCAGAGGTAGCAGAAGCAGAGAAGAGTCTTCCTAAGAAGTGTCCTTGCTGCTTAATAGAACCAAGAAGAATAAACCAGGCCTCTGAGGTTTGAAAGAGGACTCAATGCATAAAGTGACTTCCAACAAGACTGTTAACCCAAGTTTAATTCCTTGGGACCCACATGATAGGAAACACATACACACCCCAAAGCACAAGTGTGCACATGTGTGCACACATAATATACACACACAAATAAATAAATACTAAATAAGCAAATAAATTAATGCATAATTTTTAAAAAAAATTTTTAAGAAAAAAAAAAAACCTAGAACTCCTGCAGCAACTAGGATTTGAAGGGTGTCGAGGTAGTATGAGCCTCTGACTCCTTTTCAGTTCTTTCACGGGAGGGGTAGGTCCTCGTTCTTTCAGGTTGTATGACAGTTAAATACGGCTGCCATGAACCTCCAACTTGTTCTGTTATGAGTTTAGCCTGATCTTGCTGTTAGAACTTCAGCCTAGTCTTGCTATTTTCCCCCGTGGTGAAGAGGAGGAGAGTCTGTCACACACACATGCATCTCTCTCTCTCTCTCTCTCACTCTCTCTCTCTCTCTCTCTCTCTCTCTCTCTCTCTCTCTCCACACAGACAGACAGACAGACCACACACACACACACACACACACACACCCATGCATGTGTGGGAAAAGGAAGTTCCCAGAAAGAAGGCAGGCAGTTCCCTAAGGGAGAGATGCTAGAAAGGCCATTAGAGCCGCCATGAATGGTTCAAATTGTCTCACTAAATCCTAGTTCCATCAAAAGATAGCCATGATATATAAAGTACATGATAGTATGTCTCTCATACAACTTTTGTGAGAGCAATATATATATATATATGTAAACTTGGCATGGTGCCTGGCACATGGTAAATACCCAATAAATGTTAGCTATTACTATTAGTAAGTGTGAGCTGCTGCAAGTTCACAGTGCCTGCCCAGCTCAAATTTATTCCTTAAAAATAAACATTATTGTACTAAATCCCTGGCACACATGATTCTCATAACCAGTCCCTTTTCTATCTTGGAAACACAGTGGTGAGAAGGAAGTTGGAAAGGATCTAGCAGGTATGGTAGGATCTTGTGGCTATACAGAAATGTAAATGTCCTCTTATGGATGTGAGTCCTCCCATTCTGACTGTCCTTTCCAAGCCATCCTCCTTTCTAATGCTCTAGGTCACCCTTGAGCTGCTTCTCAGCCTCTGAAATGAAAAAGGTTAGATGGATCTGGGAGACTGGCGCGCTCAAAGAAAGAAAATGAATTCCTTGTTATTTACATCTTATCCCCAAAGCCATCTATAATTAGGGTAACTTCCAGTGTTGTCCAGATCTCTCCTCTCTGCAGCCCACTCAGCTCCAAGTCAGTGAGTCTGCCTCTGGAGAGTATTCCTTGGTTGGCAAGTAGAGACTGAAGGAGGAAATCAGACACTTAGAGCTCTGAATGCCAAATGCATCCGTCTAATTTATTCAGACAAGTTTTCATCTGGGTATTTTCTATACTATCAAACTCTGTATCCTTCACTGAAGACATTTGTCTTAGCTGAATAAAATCTCTTAATGGTTTAATAAAAAGCACTTAACTTAGTTTTCCTAGTTTTATGAGTGCCTTGAGGTCCTTTAGGAGAGCAAACATCTTTGCGGGGATCATTGAGGGAAACATAATTATTTTTCTGCCTTCTGATATATTATTTTTCTGGAAGGAGCAGTTCCAGATGCTCATCATATGCTCGTGTATCCTCTGAGGCTTCCTCACAGAGCAGAGAGTTCTCTCTGATGAACCAAAGTGGTGTCCCTCCTTCCTTCCTGCTGACCTGCCAGTCCCTTCAAAGACACCCTCTACATCTCTGTGCCTTTATCTGCTGAAATAGCACCAAGGCCATTATCATCTTCAATTTGTTCTGTCCCAGATAAATGGAGAACAGAGTCTGGAGGTCAGTTAGAACCAAGTGCCTGGAGCAAAAAGGCCAAGTAGGAAATGAGGTTAGTGGAAACATCATTAAGATAGAAACAATTGAAGAAAGGAAGGAAGAGTCAACAGAAAGAAACCAGGGAAGTGTGAGAGCTAGAACAGGCAAGAAGGAAGACACAGGCAAGGAGTGGTGAGAACGAAACAGGAAAGGGAGTGGAGAGGCAGGAAGTGAAGTCACCAGCTAGAAAATCCAAGGGAAAGAGAAGAGATAAAAAAAAAAAGCTGACAGGAGAGACTCTGTGCAGTCAGAAACAGAGAGAGAGGATGGGACAAAATGGAAGAGAAATACGTGGGTAGAGAAGATATGTGGGTCAAGAAGAAGGATACTCGATATACTTATAGGCTTTAGACAGTTGAGGGGAAAGTTTCCTGATGAGAAAAAAAGCACTGAGGTTGTTTTCGTTTGACCAATAGGTAAACAAATCCTTGAGGAGAGGAAGAGACTTCACACATTTGTCCACCCATTCCTTTATTTGAGTAATATATATTTTGTTTGTCGAGTATCTTTTATGTACATTTGAATAAAATGAGCGAGACTAGTGCCCTTTAGGGCAATGGTTCTCAAGGGGGTCAAAAGATCCTTCTCCAGGGTTCAACTAAGACCATTGGAAAATACAGATTTTAACATTATGATTCATTATGGTAGCATAGTTGTAGCCATAAAGTAGCAACAAAATAATTTTATAGTGGGGGAGGGGTCACCACAACGTGGGGAACTGTGTTAAAGAGTCATAACATTGTGAAAGCTTAGAACCACTGATTTGGGGGCTCTCAGGCCAGTGGAGGTACCATAAGAAATGAGTTGAGATATGAAGGAGCCTTAGGAACCTGTAGAAGAATCCCTGGCAGCCATGTGTGTTCAATGTAGACAACCACAACACTAGGTGAAGTACACTTGACAGCCCTAAAGCAGGACCAGGAGGTCACAGCTTGAGAGAAGGTGAGTGACAAAGACCAGACTGCCATATCTAGCTGCCTTGACCCTCAGTTTCAAACATCATCATCCTTACATTGCTCATCTGGGTAGAATGAGACTCAGATCCGATAGCATCCACCTTTCCATCAGGCATGAAGTCCTACCAGATGAACCCTAAATGCCAGTCCACACCCTTCTCCCTCTAGCCTGGGATATTTACCCATCACCTACTCTCCCTGCTGTGTGCTAGCCTCACTGATGTGCAAACCTGTGATTGGGCCTCTGGTCCTTTACAAGTGAACCTCCCATTCCCGGTTCTTTTCCCTGTCCCTGCCTCACCCAATTCTTGCAGGACCCTTAACATAATCTCATCCCAAGACTCAGCCCAGTCTCCACCTCCCTTCCTTTAGCTCTTAAAAGTCTCTTTCCCAGCAACCTCTCACCTGAGCCAGTGCAGATCAAGTGTCCCTTCCCTGTGTGCTCTCTGGTAACCGTCGCCATGGCTATTGTTTTGAAATCTGATCTGCCTGCTTCTTTGGTGGACTGCAAGGCCTTTGAGGGTCATAACTGAACGTAGCCCCTTCCCTCTGCAAAGTGTTTATGAAATGCTTGGGGGTGAGTGTGAAATGATTCCCAAATGGGTTGAGTCACAGGCAATCCTTAACTCAGTTCAGAACAATTATCCTCTTTCTCTTCTCACGGGAGAAAACAAATTGTAATCTATAAGATCACAGAATGGAAAGTTTCCTCAAAAGAGTCTGGAATGGAAGGTCTCCATCAGGTTAGTTTCTTGTACCTCTCTCGGCTGTGTTGGTACATGGACAGGGCCAACAGAATGACAAGCTTTGGGCTGTCTTAGTGCTGACACCATAATTTATCAAGCCTTAGAGAACTTCCACTGTGTTTGACTCTACAATCAATTATGAAGGGAAGAGAGGAATCTTCATTTAATGCCTGGTTTCTAGCTAGTTCATTCATTCATTCATACATTCAAACTAACAAGTGCTAAGCATAGTACTAGACACTCCCATTCTTGCTGTGTCTTCTCAGTGTGCTCTTAGTTTTCACAGGCTTGAGGTAGAGTGCTACTGTTCTTTGCTGAGTAAACTTTAATCAGCATCTTCCTCATTAGCCTACAGCAGCATATAAACTTATGGTTTGTGCAATTCATTTTATCTTGCTAAATTTAATAAGACCCAAGTTGGATGGCTATTAAGGGTCCCCTGTTGTGTGTGTATGAGCCAAAACCAAACAGGAGTAAAATTCACTGTGGTTTGTTATATTCAGCAGGAACGAAGGGTCCGTTGCCTCCAGCCTCGGAGCAAAGACCACAGAGGTAGTATGAGGAAAGCTCTTTTCACTCCTTCAGCTTTCCTCTATCTGGGAGACATAGACAATGTGACAGTTGAATACTAGACCAGT
The DNA here is from genome assembly GCF_004785775.1 of Grammomys surdaster. Lineage (NCBI taxonomy): Eukaryota > Metazoa > Chordata > Mammalia > Rodentia > Muridae > Grammomys > Grammomys surdaster. The sequence continues at coordinate 5,243,927 of NW_021604588.1, forward strand.
TCTACCTTGTTTGCTTTAGCAGCTCATTGAGATCACCACGGGACATCTCACTACACTTCATTCATAAATTCTTTCACCAATCAGACATGTGTTGGTGTCTGCTCTTTTGCCAAGCACTGGACCCCAAGGATGGACAAAAAGAGATACCTGTTTTCCCTAAAGAGCTCACAACATGTATGATGACCCTCAAGTGCTTCAGTGCTGGTGTGTGATGCTGACACTTTCATGTTTGTTTTTGGCTCTTTCCTGCATAGCAGGAGACTGTGGAGAGGAAAAGGATTGGAAGGCAGGCTGTGCCAGACAGGTCAGTTGGCCCTCATACAGAGGAATGTCACACAAGACAGACATAGCCCCATTCCTAACAGGAATACTAGGACAGTACTTTTGAGGTGGAAGAGTATGCTTGCTACTTGCAAATGTTTTGAATTAATCTTGGCTCACTAATTTCTGCCTGAAACACCATAGTAAACGTTAGAAACTTTAAGGTGGTATAGAACATTGTCATCTAACTGTGCTCCTATCTGAAAGACATGCCAAAGAACATGTAGCCAATAGCCACTCTCCACTCTACTCAGCCACCTACTTCACCACTGAAGCAAGACATGAGTAGAAGTTTTGGCCAGGCTCTTGCCTAATAGATATACTGATTTGTATATGATTTGCTGTGCTTGTCCTCTGTATACTGCTCATCTAAGGCCTGAGGAAACCTTCAGCCTTCTCTCCAACCCATAAAGAGAAATTGCTCATCTGTGTTCTGCAAACCCCTCTGAAGAGGGTTAATGAGAAGCACACTGATGTTCCTCTCAGAACCAGGATTTCCCATGATCCAGGCTTCCTTCTGTGATTAGCCCTATCATAGATATGGGCAAATGTGAACAGCGGCCCCTGCTGCCCAGACCCAGTATTGCCACATTTTTAAATGTAGACTTTCAGCCTCCGGTTCATTCAGTCAATATCTTTTTTTGGGCAAGGACTTACAGAAGATGACACTATATATAAGTCAGAGATGGTGTGCTTCAAAGGAGGCAAGAAGGGGATTCCCTACCCTTCTTTTCCTAATCCCAGATTTCCCTCTCAGTGATCCAGACACAATGCCTGAAATTTGTAGACCCCGTTTTCCTGGTATTAAGGTTGTCCACAAGGACAGTACAGAGGATTTTTCAGCTTCAGGAAGAGTATTCTTTAGCAATCATTAGCAATATAGCAGAGACTGATTTAAAATACCAGAAAGAAGCATCCTTGAGGTGAACAAATACAGAACCATGTGAGTTTGAACCGATGGACTAGTAGAAATGCTCTAAGGTTTTTCTTGTCACAGCATACGATAGTACAGTGAGACTCAAGGGGGTGGAAAGGATAATAGGAATCCTAGACATCTGGAGAAAAGGACATCAGAGAGAAGACTGTATAATAGTGCTTTAGGGATGAGCTCTGAGTTCAAACTCATTTACCAGAATGATTTTTAAAATGTAATTGAACTTAATTTTTAATAAAGATTTAGTAACTGTACACTTTAGGAGGTGTAGCAGTCCATTCATTCACAGTGTCTACTGATCAGCTGGGGTGATCTCACTTCCATCTCTCATCATTTCTTTGTTCTGGGAGCCTGCAAGCTCTTCTCATCTAGTTCTTCAAAAATCAGCTGGTTACTGGGAACTCTTCCGGTGGGCTTCACAATCTCTCCGAACTCCTCTCTAAAATTGTCCATGGGTTGGTTGGCACTGGATTCTATGATGTCCTGTGCAATACTCAGCAAGTAACTAGGCATAATGTGAGCATTGGGTAAGCATTATTCTAACACTGTGACCCAAAGGTAGAGTTCACTTTACAGAGCCCATGGGGGCCGTGGAGGCAGCTCAGCTGCCACACTCAGGACTGTGTCCAACTCTTCCTTCCATGCACTGTGTTCTCTGGGGCAGTTGATGATGCTGATGTCTCAATTTCCTTCATGGACACAGCCTTGAGGGCACTTCATATCCTGCTCATGCAACAGGAGAATGAGCTGAAGACTGGTCCAGACATGAGTGGGAGTCCACAGGTCGCTGTCAGTCTTGGTGCTGAGGAAAAGGCCCCATGAGACTGTAGTGCACATGAGCCGATGAGTACCTGTGCCCAAGCCTGCCTGTTCTTCCCCAGCATGATCTACTAGCTGCTGTGACCACCAGGCCTTCTTCTGATGATGATGAACTCAAAGGTAAAACAAACACAATATCTCTTTAGAATCTCACCAGAATCCTATTCATGGGGACTGAGGGATATTTGTCAATGACTATGCTGCTTCCAAAATTAGCAGGACTTACAAATGCCTCAGAAGTGACTGGAAAATGCATCTATTCACAGCAGCTGGGACTGTTTTCAAACAAACCCTCTAGTCACAAAGCATATCAGAAGATGTCTTAATCCATTTTGCGTTGCTATACCAAAATACTGAAGCCTTGTGACTTTATAAACAAAGAAGTTTATTTAGTTTATGATTCTGATGACTGGAAGTCTAAAGAACCTGATGCCAGTATTCGGTAAGTGACCCCTTGGATATGTTACAACGTGCTGGACTCGATAGCTGCATGTACTAGTCAAGCATAGAGGGTAGATTTACTCACAGGAATGGCTGCATTTGAACTTCTCAGCTGCCCTGAGATGACCAGTCTTCCATGCCACAGACCCCTACTACTATGATGGTCGTGGTGCTCCTGGTTAAATTGCATTCCATCAGGCCCCACCCCAGTACTGCCACACATGAGCCTTTGAGGGTCAGCCCATGCCAGAAAAACCTGCACCTCAGACTCTGGCTCTTTAGAAGTGTCAAATACTAGACAGAAGCAGTGCTTCTGACTTAGGTGGGAATCAACAGGGAATCAAGAGCAATGTTCAGGGCTGTTAGGAAACCCTGCGAGTTAAGGTTGTAGTCCTCTATCATGTCTGCATATCTTCTCTGAGTTCATGGCAAAATGTCGGACTCCCTTTTCCAGCAGGGCTTCCCCTTCTCTGACTTTATCTGGGGAGCCCCACCCCCATACCCTCTACCAGAGGAAGGTCATGTAATCCTTAACAACCCTACATTCAGCTTCCTCTTTCCCAGTAAGAATCTGCCCAGCAAGTACCTGAAATTCTTGGAATGCCTTTTCATACAAATGAAACATTCATGTTACTTTAAACTCTAGCCAACGACTTATATTCACCCTGAAAATTCCTCCCCATACTCCAAGGTTCATATGTAGCCCTGTCTACACCAATAAAGTATATGTACACAAGCAGTCTCCCTGAAGATGATGGAGAAGGTTTTCTCCCTAGCCTCACCCCCATCTCTTACCCCCACACTCTTTCCAGGCTCCATCTCATCCTTCCAGACTGGTGTGCCATGACACCCAGACACCGTGAGAGTACAAGCAGAACATGGATCTATAACTGGCGACCAACAAAAGCACACAGGCAGAAACACGTGGGGCCAGTATGAAGCCTGAAGAACTCTGCCTGCCTGGAGACCCATATGCAGTAGGAGCTCATGGCAATCACAGAATTGAAGAGACAAATCTGGGTACCAGTTGACTAGGGTTAAAATCCTACGATTAAAAGACAATGTGGAACATCTAAGTAGAGACTAAAGCAGTGAGGCTCTACCTGGAAATACTACCTTGTGGGTTTGAGGAACCTGTTCAGGAGGTGTTACCAGGAAGGACATGCTCTACCCTTCAGCTACAGTCTAAGAGGCAATTGAGTGTTTATGAAGTACATAATTAGGCTGGAAAACTGAAGCACAGAGAACTTCCGTGCTTTGCCCAAGGCCAGATCACATGTCCATGTTTGCATGGGCTACTGTTTCTCTTGGTTGCATTCTGCTTCCCTTCTAAATTTATCCACCTGCGTTGGGTCTGCTCCACTCCCCCATCCCCAGTCCTCTTTTTTCTCTTCTTCTCATTCTAACATGGCTCCATCTGGACAATGTGTGCACACGTATTGAAAGTTGGAGTGCAAGCTTTCTCACCTAAAAACTGCGTAGGCCTGTGTATATAAATTAAACTGGGAGCATCCAATTACCCATCCTACTGAGAAGTGCCAGGAAAGTGCAAAATCCAGGGGAGCCATCACAAATAACTCGAAAAGGTTTATTTTTAGTTCGAAGATGAAATACATGCCCCTCTCTCTGCAGCACCTCTAATCCTCCTATTATGCTGCTTTGCTATCAGTAATACTGAAGCAAATTTGCATTCCTTGAACACCCCACAAGTGCCAGCAGAGACAGACAGCCACCCAGAAGCATGCTGGGTGGCAGAGGAGGCCAGCTGGAGATTAAACACTTGCTTTGCAAAAATCCACACTTAAAGAGCCTATCCCTATTACTGTGGATGATCAATCAAGATGCTAGAAGGCTTTGCAGGAAGATTGAAACACTCTGAGATGGGGGAGGGAGCAAGAAATGTGTAAAAAGTTCCTCCCAACCCTGTAACTGTATAGGAACTGGCAAGAGTGTAGTGTTTGTGTTCCCCCATCTAATTTCCTTCCAAACACTTCCTTGTGTCTTCATATCTTCTGTCTGAGCCCTACCTGGCCTTGCTTGATTCCCAAACCAAAAACCATATTTCTAGGTTTTGTATTTGTATGACTTCCAGTGTGCTAGGCTTGTCTGTTTTCATTAGATGGCGTACGCCACAGGGCAGAGAGCTGTGTCCCCTGTGCACCAGCAAAATACTATGTATGTCCAGCTCTTTATAAACAATATAAATGACAAGAAATTGGCTAATGCTTGAGATAAGCAGTTGACACAAAAATCTACTTGGAGATGGCATCATAATGAGAGGTAAAAGCACAGCTCTCCATGTGGGGTTACGGAAAGCAAGCTCTTCAAAAAGATAAATGCTACAACCCAGGAAATTTCATCAGCAAAAATATTCTAAGCAGGTTCCTGCGAGGTGTGTGAAACATATGAAAATGGCATATCTTCTCTTACACGGAAGCTGGGAAAGAAAATGTTATTAGTAGGAATTGCATATGTGAGCTTCACAGTGAATAAATATGCAGAATATATATATATAT
>NW_021604588.1:5249057-5279505 GCF_004785775.1 Grammomys surdaster
TATATGGTGCTTTTCCTCCAGGGAACTAAGAATAATCTGTAGTTATTATTATCTCGTTTATCCTAGCAGATTATTTTCACTTATATTTTGATACTGTATTGCCAAAATACAGAAACATTTAAAAGCCATTCTTTCAGCTCTTCTTTGCCATGAAATCCTACCTTCCCATTATACTCTCCTTAAAACGCACTTAGGGGAAGGAACTCTAATTTTCTAATAGAGGCTGCAGTTTCTTCCTAGCCTAGAGAGCCGATGCCTGCCTGGTGCTCTTGTTGGTCTCTAAAAACAACAGTTGTGAGTCTGCTGGCCTCATCCCCATCCTGAGCTTCCAGGGTTCAAATTCCACGAAGGGCTGCCACTTAGGGTACATGGAATGTGTCTATTTATTATCTTACAGAAGACAAGTTGTACACAACCTGTTATTGCCTGCTAATGCTTCTGCAAAAGTCGGTTGGCAGGTAAATTAATCCCCATAGCAGCAAGTCCAAGAAGGACTGTGGAATACAGACTGCTAAGGGTGTTCTGTGTGTGTGAGAGGGGGCACACCTCTGGGGAGCTGAGGAGGAAGTGCAGACTGAACTATTTCAGACAACCTAAAGGGAAGAGGGCAGCCTTCTGAGATAGATATTGGAGGTCCCTGACCAGGAAGAAGTCATAGGAAATTGTGTATCATATTCTCAGAGGAATGAAAGGTGGAGACAGAGAAATGGGCTGAGGGTTGCCAGAGCCACCTACATTCTAACACTGTTCCTCTCAAAAGCAAACCAGAAGCCTAGGGAGTATTGAGAACTACAAAGCCACTGAACATGCGTCATCTACTTGGCCCCTCAGGCAGTATGACATGCTGTGTTTTAGAAGACCACTCTGTAGATTGTAAACTAACTGTTTTCCTGAGATCACCCTATCCAGTGGTCATGCACATCCTATGCTGCTTCAGACTCTAGAAGATAGTCATATGGTCATCAAGGATTCCTGATTGCTGTCTGCATTGCCTCATGGAGGGATCAAGTGAGAGCCATGCAGCAGGTCAGCAGACATAGGTGTGTTGATGAATTTCTGGCCATTGGGTTGAGTTAATGTGACATTTGCAGAATTCTTTCTTTGGGCTGCTTTGGTCTTCCTGACTGACTCTTTTACCCTGACAGACATCTTTACACACCATTGGCTTTAATGCCCCCTTTCTAAGAAAGATATCTTGTTCCTTAAAATGTCATTTTGTTAAGAGACTCTAGAGGTTTAGGGGCACCTAGTTACTATGGAAGAATTGCTGGTTTAATCTTCAGATGAATTAAACATCCTCGTTATGTCTTAGGTTCTTTAAGTTTACTGACCAGTGAAGACTTAGTTGAGTAGAAACATGTTTCCTTTTCTTATCCTAGGTAAAATGGGAACATTTTGGGGGACTGTGGTAGTTTAAATAAAATGGCCTCCATAGGCCCATGGCACTATTAGAAGGTGTGGGTTTTATTGGAGTGGGTGTGGTCTTGTTGGAGGAAATAAGTTAGTTCACTTCCTGCTGCCTTCGGATCAAGACAGAACTCTCAGCTCCTTCTCCAACCCCATGTCTATCTGCATGTCACCATATTTCCCACCATGCAACGGTCTAAACCTCTGAAACTATAAGCCAGCCTCAGTTTAATGTTTTTCTTTATAAGAGTTGTGGTCATGGTGTCTCTTCTCAGCAATAAAACACTAACTAAGACAGGGGCTCTCAAATCTATTTCAGAGTTATGAGAAAGATCTTGTTGTTCTGTTCACTTAGAAAGCATAACTAATTGAATTCTTGTACTCATCCATGGAGCAAATACTACATCTCCTACCACTGAACAGTGAAAAACTTAAGCCCAGAGAAGCCAGTGATTATTCAAGAGTAAAGCCAGGGTTCAAATGTCTGTGCTTCCAGTCACTATGCTATGTTGCCTCTCAGCTAATTCATCTATTCAACACCGAGCATCTGAGCCCTTCTCCTTGTACAACACTTGGCCTATGGTTGTGAGCACAGTTCTCCCACACAGCCTGGTCTAACATATACTGTTTCTTATCCGTGCCATCATTTTGAGGATTTAAAGATAGAATTCAACTTAGGCATTAACTTCATTCTCTACCTTCTATAAGTTTTCCAAATACCTTCATAAACTTCACCTCAGGACAAACCTAGCCTCAGACTTACCTCCCAAAATGATACCATTGGATCATTTTAACTCCCAAAGAATGAATTCAGAATCTTTCTCTCCAATGTCAAACTTTGTATCTTTGAATAATTTGTTGCCACAACAAATGACTTGGCAACTTAAACAACAGAATTCATTGTCTTACAGCTCTAGAGATTCAATCGAAGGTCAAGATGCCACCAGGGCTAGTTTCTACAGCAGCCTCTTCCGTTATTTGCAGATGACTGCCATCTTGTTGTCTTCTCACATGAATGTCTTTCTCTGTCCACACACACCCTGGGAGCTTTGAGTGTTCTAACTACCACCCACACCAGAGGCCTCGTTTTCAGTTACTCACCTCTTTGTAGACTTTGTATCCATAGATGGTTTACATGCCAGAGTCCTCAAGATCAGGATCTTCACATAAATTTGGAAGAAAGTAGAATCAGTTCTTAACTGCTACATTCTCCCCATCATCTGTACCCACTTGATTCACAGTGCAATTGTCTCCCGTGACACAGCTCTGAAAAGCCCTTATCTTGTAGAAACATTGAAACATGTCCGTTAGTAGCACAGATCCTTTCAAAAATAAGTAAGTTTTCTTTATTTGTGGTTCCTAAAATGACATACTTCTTTCTCGCTTCCACAGGCCAGCTTATACAGTGACAGCTCAAGGGGAGGCAATAGTGATAAAAGCATACAGGCTGGCTATGAATCTCCTCATTTTAATACACTTCATTAAAACCAGCATTTTTATTACAAAGACCTGCCAAAGTGAATATTAGACAGAAATGCATGTTAAGCTGCCATTGATCTTTTCGGGTAGACTGTACATTAAAGAGCACAGTTTCTCACTCTGTTAGCTGCTCACACATAAAAGGGAAGCAGAATCAAAGGCATACCCCCCAGCCTTATTCCTCCAGCATCACTATGGCTACCCAGTAGGGTTGGTGGTAGAACCAGGCAAGGGGTAAGAGCCAATCAAATACTCTTCCCAAGGCCTTTTACACCTTTGTCTGATACTCTACAGACACTTTTCTCTTTCCTCCATCACTAGAAGGTCACTACAGATGTATTCTTACTTTGTCCAACCTGGAAATTCTATTCCCCAGGAGAAACTAATATTCTTCCATATCTTAGCAACAGCTCATCTCAAAACATTTTTCCCATCAAGGAAACTAACGCTGATTCAGGATGAGAGCTGAGGGTAACTTTGGAAGTCTGCTGGTGCATAGTGGTGTGTGTGTGTGTGTGTGTGTGTGTATTATGTATGTTTTTGATACCGTATGGCTATGAGCAGAAATCATAAATGCAATGAAAGCAAGAGGAAAATGTACTTGGCAGCTGGGGAAAGAGGCTGGATGAAGAAATTGTGTTCCTGGGGTTTAGACAGACTGAGATGGAGTTGTGGCTTGTCTTCCAACAGTCAATCAAACAATCCTCGATAGGATTCCTGCCAGCTGCAATATAACAACTCAAGAGGAGTGCATAAGGTTTAAGCGCTAGGAGCTAATCCTGCCCAAACAGTGTCTGTCCAGGACCACTGCTTATTTTAAAACATTCACCTTTCCCATCACTACTATATTCTCCATATTTACTCTTCATGTTTTTGTCTTTTCATCCTGTCTTAACATGCCCACACATCCTCAGTACAGAGGCAAGACTGAAGATTGCCACAGCAGGCTTCCCCGGTACCAGTTCACCATCAGGTAAACCGGTGCTGGTAAGTGTTAGAAATCAGACACAGAATGGAACTCAGAGCACTCCCTGCCTGCTTCATTGAAGGTACCATTTCTTTCCTCTAGATTACAAGTACCTCTTATGATTGCAAATCAACACATAATACAAATTACGAATACAGCAATATGCCAGACTGAGACATCTGCTAGATCTGTAAAGTACCTAAATGACATTTTTTGGTTTTTTGTTTGTTTATTTTATAATATGAAGATAAGCAGGAAGAACATAAATGAATTCATTACTCAAAACAACCCATTAGCCAGTCTTGAGACTTGTGAGGCAGTTCTTCTGCTTTCCCTTCCTGGTATATCTATTGCCTTTCTCTCTTTGCTGCCTGATTCTGAGGTGTCACACTGGAGCATCAGCCTCCTTTTCCTGACCAAATAGATCTACCCTGGAATGGTCCTGCTGTTTCTCCCACCATCATGTTGAGCTCCCCCAAGCTCCCAGTATATCCAATTGTTCCTCTACATCTTATCTGGCTGCCTTTGGTGGGCCTGAGTTCTTATTCAGAGATCGAACAAAATCAATAAGCTCTCTTCTTGTTCCCAGCCATTTTCAGGCAGCAAAAGCCAATGGCCACCAACTGTCAGAATGCAGCAGCTAATAGAGAAACAGGTAAATGACCCACCACAAAGCATCGAGACTCATCTTGTGTTGGAAGGAGACCTGAGCATACCAGGGACATCTAGAGAAGGCACATATCTTCTACTGACTTCTATAAAGTACCTCTGTGTATATCCTCCTTTGACCTCTCCATCACTATTGCTCTGTCCTATCTTCCTCTGCTGGCCATTTATGTGTTGATGGCTTTACCCCTGCTTCATCTTCTGCCTTCTTTTCTGCTCACTCTGTACATTTTTTTTTTTTAAAGATTTAGTCCATTCCTGGGAATTTATACTTGTGCCTCTTCGGTCTGAGCTTCTTTCCAAATTCTAAATCCATAAGCTGGATGCTTATTAATTAAACTTCTCCATGGATCCAACATATCTGACTTCAAACTCACTTTTTACAGGCCCATTTCTCCAGACGTATTGCTTCTCATAGTTTTCTTTCAAATGGATCACACTACCATCTTGGTTGAAAATCTCCCAGTCATCTCTGCTTCATCTCTGTCCATCGATCAATGCATGTTTTCTTCAGTCTTTCTACCCTGCAGCAGCTAATGCTGTCATGCATCATCTCATGCTTGAATCATTGCAGTAGTCTCTAGGCTGCTCTATGCTTTTGTCTTGGTGTGTCTTAACTTCAGTCTGTACTCCAAACAAATACACCTCGATTCAGGAGCCTAAGCCTTTCATTTTTAAGACTGTTACACAGATCCTGATCACTCTACAATCACGTCTGAGCTTCTTCACCTTCCAACTGCTCTTAGAATTTTATTCTAGACCTTGGCCACGTGGTCATCTTGTACTTCTACGTCTATTACAAAGCAATAGTCCTGGTACAGCCACAAGAGGCTACATAAAGTTTGTGTCCACAATGGAATTCCTGCAAAATGTTGTGTATCTTCCCACCCATTGGTTCCCTGCTTTGTGAATGTCTACCCACTCTATGGGGCTCCTGTTCAAAGCACTGCTACACTCTGGGATCGCTGACCCGATCACACCTCACTAACATCTCTGTGAGTTGGCTTCCCTGGGAAACATGAGGCCTCTGATTTTCCTTCAGATGTCTGTCTCCTGGCAAGACAGTGGTCTCCTTAAGGACAGAGACTACATCTTATTTAATTTGAATCCCTGAAGTCACCTCACAGTGACCCAGTTGCATGTATCCAGCCCAGCACTGTGAGGTCCCACACTCACTGGGCATTTCTAGCCAGCAGATGCATAGGTCCATCAGATTCCATGAGCGCTCAGCTAAACTCAGCATCTTCCTCTTTCAGAGCTCCTTTCCAGAATTCTCTATTGCAACTGGTGCACAATCTCTGAATTGAAAACCACTGTGACTCCTTCCTCTGGCTTACATTCTGCTCATTTTCCTTTCTGAATCTCTGTGGAGTCTCCACCCTCCTCTCCGTCCTGTCACCAACATGGTGTTCTAACTTTCACCAAGTCTCCCTAGACTATTCTACTACCACAACCTACTACCTAGTCTTTCTGCCACAGCCTCTCCTTGGCTGACTTTTACATTCTGCCATGGTTGTGGTCACATTTGTGGCAAAAAGTCCTCCAAGGATTCTTTTTCATTACACAAAAGCTTCCCACTATCCTTTGCATGAACACTCCATGATCTCTGCTGACCACTTGTCTCCTTTCCTCTTCCCTGACTCCACCTCTTGTCCCATCCGTACAGAAGCTTTTGCAACATATTTGTATGCACTTCTGGCTCTCAACAGCATGCCTTTGTGAAGGCAGAACCCATCCTAGAGAGCCCCTGTCTGGCCTACTCCTGCCTGAACTTCAGACTAAATACCCATTGTTCCTCCTCTTGGCAGCCTGCTGGGAGTCTAACTATATTTTCAGCTTGAATTGAGTCTACCTCAGTGTTTCCATAGTGTCCCTTGAATGCCATTGTTTCTATATCTACCATGATATCCTTGTTCCCTTGAAGTCAGAAGCCATCTTGCTAAAAATGGGAACTTGATTACTGTCTATTAAATGGGCATATCTCTTTGAAATAATGTGCAAAGGTAAAATAAATAAACTAATATGAGTATATAACAGGTGTTTTATCTGTATTAAGTCTCCAAAGATCTCCATGGGGCAAATATTGTTGTCTCTACCTATGTACAACAGAGGAAATTAAAGTTTACAGAGAGTGAATTGCCTGAAGATGGAGCAGAAGTTCAAAGCTGTATCTGCACTTCACTTCCAGCTTATACCTGTTCTCCTGTATCTCCTGTCTCTCTCACTTGCATACCTCCAGAAGATCCCAGGTGAGAAGGTGTCCCACATGCACCCAAATCAGATGCCTCTCTAGTCATTCCTGAACGCTAAAAACTACTTGAGCTCTGCATGTCTGCAAGCACAGAGCTGAGCCCATGTTGCCTCTGTTCCATAGCTCATTGCAAACTTCTATCTAATTTGCCGATCCTGCTCTCCCTAAGGACACATTTGCTTTAGTACTTTAAAGCAAGCCTCTCTCTACGAGGCAGGCAAGAATCCATTTTTCACTGGCATTCACATTATAGGAAATGCAGGGCTTTATATTTTAACGAGTAATTTTCTTTGCCCATTGCAGTTCAAAAATTCAATAAGTGCTGTTTAAGCCTAACTCCCCCCACTTATAGGTCAGAGAGTAGCCTTGTGGTGGTGGAGAGAAATTCCCATACATTTCCTTTTTCTTTACCCCTTGCTTTGCAGCTACTGACGCTTCAGACAGCAGTGTGACTACCACTAGTACCCAGCATGTCAGCTGAAATTTCCAGTTTCATGGTTCAAGCTGGCCTTACCTCACACCTCCAAAACCTCATTGGTTATCTGTCTCTGTCTCCTTGTGTATAAACCCTCCAACTACTTCTCCAGTGGGCTGAAATCCTGCTACTTAAGAATGTTTTTCATGGAAGTATTGCTTAGTCTGTCCTCTTTTGGAATGGAAACTCTCCATGAAGTCACTTACATATAAATTCCTGAGTTCATTGTTTTGACAAACCAGGTCAACATGTCATTTGAACTTGAATTAAAGGCATTAGAGGAGACAAAAGATTTGATTTCTCCCCTTCGAAGGCTGATACTTGGTGGTAGTGTTATGGAGGGTACAGGAAAGGGGAAGAAAGAAGCTACCTCTGCTCCCACATGGAAGAAAGTAAATGTCTCCCTTGAGCACACTATATTTTCCCAACTCTCATGACAAAACTCCTAGGGCACTTATGAGCATAGTCTAGGTCTGCTCTGTGCAGAAAATAATAATTCAGTAAAATCTCAATTAGAACCAACTCATAAATCACATTTAATATTGCCCTGATAGGTCAAATCTAATATACTAGACCTATTAATCACTTGTCAGACCCTAGGATCCCAGCCTCCTTCTTCTGAGATTTGGAGGTAAAGGCTGAATTTCTCCTACCTCTGCTACAATATAATTATGCTTCAGAGAACAGGGGCCAGGAGATTTGGGCCTACATCATGACTCAACTGTGGAATGTTGCAGTACCAATGGGAGCCCAAAAGGAGATGGGAGCCCAGATGCCAGACTCCTGAATAAGTTAGTTTGTCTGCTGGTGTGGAACATGTCCAGTGGAACATGGTAAGGTATAGATGCAGTCACAGGACCTACAGTAGAATCTGAAAGATAAACAAGCCCTTAATAGTGACAGATAATATCAAGTAGGCCTTCAAATGAGTAGCTTTGGGAGGTCAAGGGAAGAAACACAATTAACTTATCTAAGATAAGTTCTAAAGATTCTCATATTAAAGAGCTGGTAGATAGAATGGCCATCAATGTGGATGGAAAGGCCTAGTAGCTGAGTAAAGATTCAGGGACAGGATGGTAGCCCATGGGAGGAGTCCTACGGCAAGCCCAGGAAGACACAGGGTACCACCTATAGATCACCCAAGGAGATGAGAGGAGGGATGCCAAGATCGTATTAAGGATCCAACTGAGAAAGTAGGCTTTCCAACATACTTAGGGCTGGAGAATCTTCCTGATTTCTTATGGAGACTCTCAGAATTTCTGTGTCTCTGGTGCAGAAGAAGGACTAGGATAAGAGAAGACTGATGCCAGAAGCCACCATTTGATTCCCAAGTGCATGACCCTCCGTTTTCCTGCTTATAAAACAAGGTTTTTAATATTTAATTCACAGGATTCAAAGTAGAGGTTCATAACAGAGCTAGTGTCAAGTTCACAGGCAGTAAGGAGGGGCTTCAACAAAGGAAGATCTCATGCCAAAGCAGGGAGGCTGCTTCTGCACAGCAAGTTCAAGAGACTAGATGGAAAAGTGAGGTTGAAGTTGCAGAGCCAAGTCAAACTGGTAAAGTCAAGTTGGAATACAAAAATCAAACCTGAGGAGTAGGAGAGAGCTACATATCTCAAGCTATCCCACATTACTTTGGGTCTGACCGTGATAATGCAGGTATTTATAAGAATGAGACTTGAGGTAGCCAATACTGACAGATTGTCACATTGATATGAACATTAGGGAGCCATTCTGGCTCCAGAGTTTTGTTTGAGCAAATTGACAAGTAACAGTGAGAACAATGTGGCACTAACTTCTTCACTCTCTTCTTCTTAGTTTCTTTGATGTTTCTGAATCATGAACTATGTGCCAGCCATTAGAGGCCTGAACCTAGAAATCTTGGCAGAGTTAAACCTTAGGGATGAAGACACTGGGAAGTGGGCTTCCTCAACACCAAGGAAAGAGTAAACACTTTCTCATGTGTAAAAGACTCATTTAAAAAGCAAATGTGGACACTTACCAGCTTTCTGATCAATGCTCGTTAAAAATCTACTTAATAATGGATGCGACATCAGGTCTCATTTTGTGCCACGGATCCGCACAGCATTCTCTCTGGCACATACCAAGCATGGATAATGGACCACTACTGCTTTCCCAAATTATAAAGGATATTTCTTAATCCTCCTAACACAAGGACAAAAGTAACATTCACCTCATTTTATAGATCAGAAAACTGAGGCTAAAAGATGTGAACACATGAGTAAGTAATAGTTAAAATCTTCTACCAGAGACAATGCAGTTTGTTTTGTTTTAAGATATTTGAGACAGGGTTTCACCACCTAGTCCAGGCTGCCAGGAACTTGTGATTCTTCTGCCTCTGTCTCACAAGTGTTGAATTTACAGGTGGCCATCATCATGACTGGCTTCAGCCATGTTTTGAGATTTTAGCAGCTATGTGTAACTGAGTTTTGGGACCTCCACTGAATCGTCTATGACTCCTCCTCCTTCCTCCATGATGACCAATGCCACCTGGCACACAAGGCTGGAGAATATTGATGTTTCTCTTACCAGCTTCTGAGCATAGTGAAGCAAAGAGCTGAATATGGCTCCCTCCACTTCTGTACCTCTGATCTCTCAGTTTCTCAGCTTCCTTAGAATTGGCAATGTGTCCTAGCCCTGGTCTAGCCACAGTCTTTATTAGTGAGCTTCTTTTTTGAGCCTTTTCATATTGTATTCAATGCTCTAATACTGGATATTGGATTTCTGAAGCCCAGTGGCTTCAGGTACAAAGGTTAACCTCTGTCTATTTAACCTGGTGGGCAAATAGATGTCTCCCTCACACTCAAACACTGAATGCAGTGCAGGGGTTTGTCCAGTTACCAAATAATTCCATCCCTTGATGATTCTCCCTTTTGATTCAAGGCTTTCTGCTAAGTGTTGAGCAGAAGATGTTGGTGGCTTAGATTCTGTAAGGAAATGATTAGCAGTATTTGAAGCAAGGGACCAACTGTTTGGGAGTAATACATCATGTTATTATTACATATTCTTTTTGACAGCATGCGAGTGGCTCAGATTCAAGGCTCTCAATACAGATTAGAACAAGAAAGGAAAATCACAATCGCTTGGCTTCCCACTCCCATATACTCTGCTTATATTACCAACTCCCCTGGAAGCCACATAGCCTGGGATTATCTATTACCCTTCATGTCTTCTTTGTCATAGGATCTTGATTTCATTCAATTGTCTGATGACAGTTCACTAGGAAGCTGGGTCATACACTAGCCTGTGATGGGAATGACGATATAAGGACCCATCTAAACCTATCATGATGTCTCTGTTCTCCCTTCCAAGTAACTGCCATAGAAATGGGCACATGGCATTAAGCTATTTGTTCAGTAAACCTTAAGGCAGGTTTAGGGAACACTTTTTCTTTTAAATAAATAATAAAATAATGAAAACTCCCTCTTAGCCCACTTATAAACTTTGATATTATTAGGCAAGAGTTAAAACTTGAGTTCTGGCAACTATTTTGAGATCAAGAGGAATCCAGCGTGAGAACAAAAGTCAGTGTAATGAGGACGTCCACGCAGGAAGACAGAAATAACCTTGCTCTTTCATGATGCATTGAATGGCTGCATAGATTGAAGCTGTCTATACTTTTGCTTTTGACAAGTTACATGTATTGAAAGAAGAAAAGCTGATAGTGTAGCCAAGAGGATGCTCCAATTTGTAAAACAAAAGGGGTCACAGACATGCCAAGGAGATGGTACAGGAGCCTTGCTTCAGACACTAGGCAGTCTGTAGATGGAAACAGATACAATCTGTTAAGGCAGTGCACCTGTGTTGCAATCCAAAGAAGGAAGCCCTTCTGGCCTGGCTCCTGGCTTCTAGAGAGTTACCATTGGCCTATTTCTTTCTCAGATAAAAGTCTGACAACCCAATTCTACATTCTATAGAAATAATTCCCAAACCACAGTCAATAGCTACATCAGAAAAAGATAGATGGCCTTGTTACCAAAGCAAATTATTAATAAAAATAAAAGCTACCAGGATGGGTACGACCTTCTGCCCCTTCCCTACCACCCTTTTAATCACTGCCTGTGTTATCTGACCAGCTGTTCTTGTCCTGTTACCAGTGTTATTTGGGGGTGAAAGTGGAAAGCATGTGATGTTTTTGTCCCTGTTAGGGGTTGCATGGTTTGCATGCCATCAAACTCACCCTGTCTGTGAATTAATTAAGTATTAAGGCTACTAGGGCATTTCCACATTTAATCATCATTACAATTCTGGAACTGGTTCCCAGTGAACCCAAATATTGAGATTGCTTGTTTTACTGCAGAATTCAAATACACAAAATTAGCAAGATCCAAGCTCAGAGTGCTGGCTGCTGCCAAATAAGAATTGGGAGAAGTCCTGTGTATATTATTAAATTGTGCATAATGATGGTGTGAGTCTAGCACCCAGCTTTCATGGATGAGTACATCTTTATCTCCCAGGCTATGACAGCTTATTTGAACCAGGGAGCACATTTTGATTTTTCCCCCTCTCCATTATCAAGATGTTTGCAGTGTGCACACAGAGCATGAGCGTACTGACCTCTCGTCTTGTCACTTCCTTCATTGCTTAAGTTGCTGCTATGTTTTCTTCAGGCAGCACCAAATCAAAGCTGTCTTGTTAGTCGTCATCCTCCTGCAGCCAGTTAGCAAATCTGCCCCATGAAATCTGGCTATCCCACATAGTCTGCTCCGTGCAACTGAACGAATCTGCAAAGGACCAGGAATGAGTATGTATTTTTTTGGAGAGACTGACAAGGAAAACTGGACATTCTTTGGTTACTTATCATGTGTCATATCTGAAGACAGGTGCTTCCAAGCAGGATCTCATTTGATTCTTACTACATTCCTACATTGTAGCTATAGTAACCTCAAATTTCTGATATTGCAATTAGGTTTGGAATTTGAATGTGTATCTTGTCAAGGTCATGCAGTATGAGAGTCTGAGGTCAGACTAATGTATACTTCAATCCCAAGTCTGAAACACAAAGGACAGGAAGCAGGGGGGGAAAGCCAATGTACAAAAAAAAAGGCAAAATAATTGGCAGAAATATGAGGCTATCAGAAAGAAACCATTAAGAATTTATGCGATAGGAGGAAAGGATATCACCGAAAAGGAAAACAAAGAAATTGACAGAAAAGAAAATTATGAGGAGCAGTAAACATCCTACAACGTAGAAAAGCAAGATTTCCCAAGAGATGCTTCCAAGAGAAATCAAAATAAATGATGAGAAGACAGGAAGGAAAACAGAAGATGGATACAGAAGCTTCATTCTCTGTGGCTTCCTGGAAAGTTCTTGCAGGTTATTTGAGTGGGGACTCTGACAGAAACATGATTTGGGTCTGACATTAATGTTATCTAATCTTTGGGGAAGTGAATCTAATATTTAAAATTTTAGACAGCCTCTCACCTCTCACAGTGATTCCTTAAATCTAAAGGTGAGTCAGGGGAGGTAAAACATTTTCCTGGGAGCAAAAGCTGTCCTCCTGTGAGGTAAATTACATCTTCCTGGACACTGAGCGCTATAAATCTTAGTCCTCACAAATTGTAACCACTGACTGCTATGAACCCCAATGAGGGGTCAGCAGCTAAAAGAGGCTCTGTATCACGATTCTGCAAAATTGCCGACCCCTGCAGGGTGGAAATCATTTCCTGGAGCTCCTGGTTTGCTCCTCCTGTCCATCTGGGACCAGGGAGAAAGTAATTCCTGAGGCTTTGAATGATTTTTTTTTCCACCGAAGCAAACGAAAACATACTGAATAGCAGAGACCATCCCCTGCTGGGATGCCACTGACTTCAGCCATGGCAATGTACATCCATATGTGTGTACATGTATGTACGTACAAGTGCATGTATGTGCAACACATGCATGCATGAGGATTCAAGTTGTACATGTCTGTGGGAAGATATATAGATATGTTCATGTGTGAGTATATGTGTACGTGTATGTGTGCACCAAAATGATTTGTGTGTGTGTGTGTGTGTGTGTGTGTGTGTGTGTGTGTGTGTGTGTGTGTGTGTATGTGTGTATCTAAGGAACATGTGTATTTATCTTAACTTGTGGGTATATAGTGCCCTTACTTTCCGCCATACAAGTAGCAACAGGACTCTAGAGAGGCAAGTTACAGAAATAAAAGCACTAACTTAGAATCTGATAAACTAACTGAAATTCAATTAGAATGAACTTCCTACTGTTTTGCTGTGTGGACAAGCCACCAGGTCTATCCAAAGCTCAGTTTCCATATCTATCAAATGGGATAGGAATTCCTGCCTCGTTATTGTGAAGACCAAATAAGGTAACATGAAAAATAATGTGTGCTCTCACTGCCTTCAAGGCAGACATGGAAAGTAACTGTGAAGACTAATAGCATTGATTGCATATGAGCCCAGTATTGTCCCCTTGAAAGCCAGGGCCCACCTGGAGAGAAAAATCACACAGGTTGGGCAAGTTTTTCAATAACCATAGGCAAATCAGGCTTCTTTCTTCCAGAAAAGTTCAACTTTGTATCTCTGTATTCTTCTCAGAGCCCATGGGGTCACAGGGACTGGCTTTGATGCTGAGGAAGAGAAGCCAAGATCAAGGTCTTCAAAATATAGCTGTGCTGCACTTGCAGAGAGTCCTGGTCTCTCAACCTCCGGTACATGCATTATCCTGACACCCATTCTAGGAACCCAGAGCAAAGCCAGTTCTCCCTCCATCATCTGCATTTCTCTGAAAGGCAAAAATACCCTGCCTCCAGCTCAAGGGAAAAACCAAGTTAACCTTTGTAAAACTACAGCAAATGTTAACAGTCTGCCTTGCCTTTCATAATGCCAGTCCAGGCACCAGTCAGTAACCATCTGTTAGAAATACAGAGAGTATATGTCAAAACCGACTCGCACATGCTGAATCGAAAAAGAGCAGTTATTACTGCAAACTCTATATGCATTATTTATCAAATGAACTCTCTGCAGCAGGAATACAATTCATTTCTACTCTCTCTTTCTCTCTCTTGCTCTTTCATTTCAATAGTAGATGAAAGGAACCATTTATAGGATCTTTCTGAGCATAACTCATGCAGCAGGATCCCTTGCTAGGGTTTAAAATCAGCCCTTCCTGATGCTTGAGTAGAGAAAACAAGAAACCCTGTCTGGCAGACTTGCTCAGACTTCCTGTCAATACCCACTACAGGCACCCCATCCCATTTCCTGGAATTCTAATAGATTTCTCTTCCACATGCATTTGAGGAGATGGGAGCCTTGACTTGGAGTTGGTATATGTCTTAAAATGAGGAACATTAGTCTTCATAATTACGTAGGCTGAAAGTTAGTTTTGCCTTGTGGAAATGGTGGTGGTGATGGTGGTATTTGGGATGTTAGTAGCATTATAGGCAATAATAATGACATTGAAAAGGGTAAAGTAATGATGGTGATGTTATCAGAAATAGTATAGGTGGTAATGGTGGTGGAGATGGAAGTAGTGATGATGCCATTGATTATGGCGGTGGTGAGACGGGAAGAGCTTGTAGTACTGTAGTATTGTGGCGAATATGATTGTGTTTTATGTGTACTGTGATAGAGTATAATAGTTTACAAGAATTTCCAATAGAACACATCTTTTAAAAGAAGATATCTCACTCCTACTTCATATCAGAAATCCAAAAAACCTCTGCTTTTAACTCCTATCAGAGTAGAAGTTAGACAACAAAAGTTCCATTTCTGAGTAACTACCTGTCTGCTGGTCCCAGAAATGTTTTCTCAATTTAAGCATTAGGTATTTCAATTACTCTCTCTCCTAAAATCCAAATCCTGCTTGTTTTAGACTCCAGCTATAACTCACATCCATACCTCTGGAGCTTTGTGATACCCTGTTCAAAGTTTGTCCATTAGACTTGGAACAGTCATTTCCCTGGTTATAGTTTAGTTCAGGTTGTATGGATTTCGCCACTCCAACCACATCTGATCATTCTTCAAAGTAGGGTACACCATTTATCATTCTTCAATTCCACATCCGTGAAATAAATGAATGGATGGGCAGATCAATGAACACATGCATGGAATTATAATTTTCTCCTAAAAAAATTATGACACACAAGCATCTAAAATAGTTGAGATATTAGATTAAGCATTGTTACAATTTTAATGTCTTCGTTAGCTATGAACTGTATGAACTATAATATCAACCTGCAAGGCAACATATATCCACTTGTGTAATAGTGGCACAATGGTTATTGAAGCAACCAATCACCATCTATTCGTATTTGATGCCCATTTCACCATCAATACCTGGTATTATAAGTCTTGTCAGTAACTCATGCATGGAAAAGTCATAGGCCCAAGAGAGAAGCTTATTATAGTTGAAATTGATTCAGCATCAAGCTGCCTTCTTCTAAATGTGTATGTTTATATTCATAAGTGGGGTCACATTTTGATTGCTTTTTCCCCAGCTAGTGCCACTATTTTGAAGTCTGTGCAACATTTAGGATATAAAGCCTAGCTGAAACAAGTGAGTCACAATGGGAGAGTCTTTGAAGGTTAAACACACCCTTAGTTCCCATTGTTTGTTCTGCTTTCTGGTCTACTACAGTGTGAACAGCCTCTACTACACATAATTTTTAATATGAATGGAACTATTCTACCATGTCTTTTATTTTTCATCATGATGCATTGAAAACATAAGACAAGATGAATCTTTTTCTCTAGGAAGAGTTTGTGTCACACATCTTGGTCATAGTGCATGTGTAAAAGTAATGGATATAAGCACAAACATCTTCTCAGGTCTTGTAAGAAAGAGGAAAGGAAGTTACAACAACCATCCTATTGTAACAGTCCATAATCAGGTGCTATGCTAAACACCCCCCATGCTTTATCTTCTTTAATTATCACATGGAGCCACACAGAGCTTGTGAAGTGGCTATGAGTTCTTTGCGTTCAAGATGGAACACATAGAGAACTGAAATAATTTTTGTTATAACCCCATAATGCATTATACTTTGGATTTGGATTCAGATATAAGTTAAATGATAACTGTCACTTACCATTTATGTGGCTTTCATCTCTGAATCTTTGTATCTGCCCCTGAAAAGTGGGAGGATAACACTGAACTGCAGGGGGAGGGAGATGAAATATAGAAAAGTGTTCTTTCTTGTACACAATAATGATTAGAAATATATAATTGATGTAATATTATAAATTTTGTACACACACACACACACACACACACACACACATTCTCTGTGTTCCTTGACCGAGACTACAGATCAGATTGTAAAAACCATGCTCTCACACAGGGTACAATGCAGACTTTAAAATGAGCTCTTTTCCTGGACACAGAAGGTGAATTCTGAAGCAATTCTAGGAATGGGAATGCCATGTGACCCACTGATGACAAAGCATGCAGACTAATTTAGCCAGTCAGCTCACTCAGCATAATTTGAAGTCTTACCCAGCAATCCACTCGTATCTGGGCCACAGCAAAGTCAGGAAAGCCAATTCCATCCTTCTAACTGCCTATGCACACAAAGTCTCCCAACACAGATATATGATGAAGACACGTGTGTAGGCCAGCATCGGCAGCTGCCCTCTCACCACCCAGTAGCCTACAAGTGACATCTCTGAGGCTATGTTTCTCTCCTGCTGTTCTACCCTAGTGTTAAAAATTAATTTAACTATGATTGCACCAACAGTGGAAAAGTTAATAGAAGTTTTATTTTTAATATATGAGGAACCTTAACAGGATTTAAGCTTAAAGCCTCCGAAATGGGAAGAACAGCTGATAATTTATCTGCCAAAATCTGTAGACTTTAGTGGGGAGCTAAAGAAATGGAAGAAGTATTATTCTAGCAGCTAGCAGCAGGACTGAAATGCCCCCCACAGCAACAGAGAGAAATCCCAATAGTCTGCCAGCCCGAGAAATTGAATCATAAATTGTCCAAATCCTCAGTTTCCCCCTTATTACCTCGACCTCCAGTTTTCTTTGCGATCGAGGAAATATATCATCTCATTTTTTTCAAAGATATAATGGAGCTTGTCACTTAGAATTAGAATTTGAGAGTTGATTTCTTCCAGCTATAATAATTTATGATACTAAGAGATGTGAAGTGAAAGTTTATAAGAGCAAACTGTGATGATGAACGTGGGCCATACATTTTCTTTTAGACATGGCTCTTGGCTGTTTTCAAGAGCTACTAACTTACAAAAAAAAAGTTCTCATGCAAAACATTGTTCTATACACTAAAACCCAATTGCTTGAGCTGCCCAGTGTTTGGACTGTGTTTCATTAGGGAGACTGTGAGCCACTTTTATGTAGGCATTCTTTTACCAGATATTTATTAAGCATCTACTCTGAGTCAGACACTGCTGCAAGCATGCATGCAAAAAGAAGCAACTGAAACAGTTGAAAATCTTTGCCTTTCCGAAACTTTCACTCTATCAAGGGGAAACAAAACTAGGCATTAAATAAATAAAAAGTTGTAGGGCATAGAAGAAGGTGGTATGTGCCATAAAGAGAGCAAAATCATAAGGAAGAAGAGGCCATTGGGAGAGCTCATTTTATACAGAGTGGGCCCACAGACAAGCAGTAGCAGGTAAAAATTAATAAGGAAGTGGGAGAGCAAGTCACATGACCTGCCAGGACCAGAGAATTCCAGGCAGAGGAACCCAGAGCTGCAAACGCTGGGGTGAGAGAATCATCTGTAAAGCATCATGGATTGTGAGTGCATCTGAGCACGATGAAGCGTGAGCTGGTGTGAGCAGGGTGGCTGCACTTCTTAGTTGTTCAGAACAACCTCATAGTAAGCCTGCTCCCCTGGAAGTAGCGTCAACAGTGTCCCTGCTCACTTTCAAAGTACCTCCATTTTGGTGATAAATTATGTATTCACTCTTGACTCTGGGGTCACATTTAGGACATTGGCTTTACTTTGAGCAAGTTGTTTGTAAAATATTCCACAGTCACCCATATAAGTACTCCAGGGCTGTGTGCCCCATTCTCCCAACTCTTTTAAAAATGTAAAGTTATAGCCTCCTTTGCTTTGTGTCTCCTCTCTCTCCCTCTCCTTGCCTCCTCCCTCTCTCCCTCTGCCTCCTTTCTCTCCCTCCTTCCCTTCTTTATCTCATCTCTCTCTTCATTCCCTCCTTTCCTGGTCCAAATTACCATCACTTCTGACTCAGGCTGTTAAGTTGCCTCTTCACTGTGATTGGTTAGTTGGGTGGGCTTAGAGACATTTATTCCCACCCTCCCACTACGGATTTCCACAGACACCATGGGCATCTTTGCTTTGCTTCTTCTTATTTTGTTTCTTCTATTTTAGTAAAATGTGTATAATGAAAAAAATTATGATTTAACTATTACGGTTCATTGGTATTCCATGAATTCTCATTGTGAGGCAACAATCACTACCATCCATTTGAAGAATATTTTCATTCGGTCAAGCCCAATCTCTCTATTCATTAAACAGAAACTCCTGAACTCTGTCTGTGATTGGCTAATTTCACTCAACATAATAACCACGCAGTTCCTCTACACAGAAGCATGTATGACATTTTATCTGTCTTATTCTACAACCAGTTAACATTTGGGCTGTTTTCATCACTGATGGTTGTGTATAGCATGGTACAAACAGTGGTATACAAGGTCCTCTTTAAAAATAAAAACCAGTCCCTGACATTCCACACCTACTGAAATCTCTCTAAAACTTAGTGCTAAAAATAAAATCCAAACCTCTTTCTCAGTCCACTAAGCCCCATCAGATCCCACTGTCTCTTTCCTGCCTCTCCACCTACCCCTCACTTATTAGACCCCAGCCACAGCAGCCTCTGCCCATCCACAAACACATAGCACATTCTCAGGAGAGCTGTACCTGCTCCTCTTTTGGCCTAGAGTGCTTTTGATCCCCACCCAGAGCAAAGCCAGATTCTTGTCTTCATGTAGGCTTCTGCAGAAACATCTCCTCATAGGACTTTTATGGCCATCTGAACTACAGTAACTTGATGAACATATGCAGTCTCCACTCTACTGTAAGATGATGTCAGAGCTGTCAGTTGTGTTTCCATGTTCTGCTAGCCCATACAGCAGAGCAGTCGCTGTCACACAGGAGGTTTTCTAAATGAGTAAAGTCTGCACGTGTGATTTCACTGCCCTGAGTAAAATAAAAAAGTCTCAAGACTCCCCCAAAAGGAGCCGATAGGAAGGCGACATGGAATGTGTGACGTTGGGTCTCGTTTCATTCTCAATTCACTTGTAGCTCATGCTTCCTTTCCCCTTGGCTGCTGCACTGGCTGCCTTCCAGTGGAATCCTGGGACACATAAATATATGGCATGGCAGGGTACCTAATATGATAATATCCAAGCACCAAATGATGGTATGCAGCATCCTCTTCAAAAAAAAAAAAATTACAAACCAGTCCCTGTCACTCCACACACTATGTCAAGTGTTGTGTTCTCAGACAATGTAGAGATGACAAGTAAGATGTGGTTGGGTGTGGCCAGAGCAATTCTTTTTTTTTTTTTTTTTGGTGCAACATAAGTCACTATGCCACATAATACATAAAAAGAAAGAGCCCATTAGTCTGTCTCTCCAACATTCAAAATGCTATGTCATTTTTCAGGCTGGGCTTGATTTCTCCTTCATCAATAAGAGCGACAGTCCTGCCAAGCTGTCAATAGATAGCTCTACTTGCTGCCAAGACAGGCTCTATGAAAGACTAGGAGAACGAACACCAGCCACTGCGCAATGCTTACCAGTTCCAGAGTCTACTGTTAGGCTGACATAGCCTATTGGGAAATGTCCTCACCATCATAGTGCCACAGTGACAAAATCCCCCCTGGGAGAGGCATACCCAAGGCTCCCCCTTCTAGAAGCAATCTAGTAAGGTACAGGACAGATCTAGAGATTGTATGTCCTCGAGATTGCCCCTTTTACTTCCCATGGGATCTTGAGATGACTTTCAAGTTCTTTGGGCCTCAGTTTCTAGAAAGGCAAAAGTAAATCAATGGGTGAGGATGATCTAAGTGGTTCCCCCTGCCTTAGAAATTTCTAGCCTTTGAGAAGACAGTAAAAAGATGCAAAGATGTATGAGGGAGAGAAGACAGCAGAAAAGCCTTCATAGTCCTGACTCCTAGCAGCTCACAGCTGAGAGTATACATCAGGTGGAGGCTAAAAGGAATTTTTTCTTTGTTGGTATTGGGAAGAAGAAAAATAGAAAATGTAATCCTACTACTACTAAAATTACCATTTGTAAATCGGGATACCAATCCCAGTGGATGCCAACAGCTTCTTGTCATAGGATGCAAGCAGTCATGCTTTCAGATCCCCATGCAGCACATAATTCTTCAGGCATCCCTGAATGTTCATGGGTCCCTT
This sequence comes from Grammomys surdaster, assembly GCF_004785775.1. Lineage (NCBI taxonomy): Eukaryota > Metazoa > Chordata > Mammalia > Rodentia > Muridae > Grammomys > Grammomys surdaster. The sequence continues at coordinate 5,269,679 of NW_021604588.1, forward strand.
CAGGGAGAAGACTTGAACCTTCATGGTTCTGTCCATATTATGCACTTAGTTGTGTCCATAAAGGATGAACATCAGGTGTTCATTCAACAAACAAAACACGCCGAGCACCTACTGTGTGCCAGTCCTGCCAACTACAGAGGTTAAAGGTGGGTTTCATTCTTTAGAGCTTGATGTGCAGAAAGCTCAGCAAACAGGATGAACAAGCCACTCTGGAGTGCTCCATGCCAGAAACTAAATGCTGTCATACAAGCTTCAGTGGGAGTCCAGAGCATAGACCTTAACCTGAAGTTGAAAGATATCTTCTCCTGTAAGGTGAGTCTCTCTGGAAGACATGATAACTTAGGGGTTCTGCCTTAGTGGAGTTTAATGGTCTGTGTATGTCATTCCTAAAAGATCAGTTTACAGCTGCAGGGGACTCTGATAAGATGGTCCACCATGTCTTGGAGAAAGGGATGAGTGTCTGATGGGGGAGAGACAGAGAAACAAAGGTTATGAAACCCTGCCAAGGATCTAGCTGAAACTGGTACCAAATTACAAGGCTGGGCAATCACCATTTCTCTCTGGTGTCAAATGAGGAAGATGGTCCCCTTGGTGAACTGAGATTTGTTCTAGAGATGCCCAAGCTGGATGAGAATGTAAAGGAGCTACATTTCTCACCAGAATGATGTAAGAGAAAGGCCTAGGCTTGGAGGCCTGGTAAAGAGGAAGAGACTCCTGGTAAAGAGGAAGGGACTCCAGGAGGAAGTGGGCAGTAGAAGAAAATGGAGACCTGGTGTCACACAGAGCTTGCTTTCGTGGATGGATGAGCAGGTACTCAGAAAGCAACTCAGGGCACTGTGAGGCTCCAGCTGAAGCTGATAAGTATAAGCAGAAAATATGAGGCTGCTGGGGCCACAAAGAAGGAAGCCAGGAAGAGAGAAGCCCTAGCAGACAGATCTCAAATACGAGGTAACTAGAACTCCATGGTCTCCTGTGACCAAGTGAGAGATCTCTTCACAAAGTCTTCCCAGTTCAGTGGGCACTCAGTGTGCTAAGTAGCAGAGGGGAGAGCCCCCGCTTCCTCTGGCACATCAGGGAAGCCTTGCTATTTCCTTACAGCCATGTTGTTTTGCTCCACCATGCATCTTTATCTTCACAAATGTCTTTTCAGGGATGTGTGGCCTCTGTGAGTATCTAGTTTTCAGGGCTCATTTAATGCTGACCCAGCACAAAATGTAAATTTCTCCTAAATGGTCTACAGAGCCACCCAATATATTCAAGACTCTGACACTTGCAGAGGAGATAGGGAAAGAAGGAAAGGAAGAGGATGATGCCTAAAGGAATTGTGTAGGACGAGCTTCTCATGAGATACCCCAAGTGTGGCAGTACCCTGTAGGCATTGCTGTGGGTACAGATACATGTGTGTGCATATACATATATGTGTATTTGTGTGTGTACATATGTGTGCATGTATATGCTCCTTTGTAAATACTTATGAATGCCTGTTTGCGTCTGTGTGAGAGGGAAAAAGATGGCAAAATGCCCTGAGCAGATACAGGATTCTCTTGCTGGTTCAGTAGAGGTCTGCCAATGGAATAGGGTCATGCTGCTTAGGCAGGCAATCCTTTCCAGTATTTTCTATGACTCCATTTGGTCCTTACTGTTGAAGTCAAAGGTTTAAAGCCTTTGTAGAACTTCCCATGATTTTCTGTCACCTAAATACGTCAGCAAGTAGCTGCACCAGCAGGCTGATCACCATGTCAGAAGTCAGGGACTTATAAAGAATGATCCTCAAGCATCAGAGCCAAGTCTTCCTTGACCCTAGGAATGTCTGATGTGTGCCCAAACCACTGTAGCATTTCCTGGGCTGCCTACTGTGACAGACCAGTCCTTTCTTGATGTAGAAGAAAGCCTGTTAGCTTAGAGCCACACTCAGCTTCTTTCCCATGCACCTCTATCTGCATTGGGGATAGATAGGAACAGCTCCAGGTCTATCCTGTGCTACAAGTTCACTAGGGTTTTTCAGGGGTAACCAGCTAAACGTGAGAAACCTTGAACACAGAAATGTCTTACCTGCTTCCTACAAGGGAGAACGTGTGGTTCATCAGCTTCCTCTGTTGCTTTACGGAGAATAGCTATGGTCACTGGTACTCTCTATAGTAGCTTCTAAACCACCTCTGCTAAGAGGAAGAGGAGGGTGTGAGTTGCCAAGAGGGGCGTATCTGAATCCTAGGGACTGCTTTCTTTTTTCCTAGTGAACAGCAAGAAGCTTCAGCGAACACTAGGGATACTAAATGCTTCTTACAATGGGAAAGATTTACAGAGCCCTTACCACATACTGCCCAGCCTGTGTGTTAAGTGTTTCTCCTGGATTCTCTCATTAAATCCTCATAACAAGCTTACACGATAGTTCATAATTGGCTCCACATTACATGTGTTGGGATGAAATTTGGTGATATTAACTGAGGAATTTTCCCTTGAAGTCTGCACACCTCCCTGACTATGAAGAGACAAAAGCCTTTCTTGCCTCAGAAACCATTTTGTCCACAAGCAGAAAGTTTAAAAAAAATCATAATAAATAACAAAAAGGGGAGGGATTGAGAACAGTGAGAGCAAAGGAGAGAGGAAGGGGGAGAGAGAGGTGGGAGGGAAGGAGGGAAAAAGAGAGGGAGAGAGAGAACAATAAACCCTGAACGTGGACAATAGGCTTGAAGTCTCATGCTTTTGATTGCCAAAAGAATTTAGGCTTTTTGACTTGCTGTTTAATTGAGAAAATGTTTTCTCATCTCTAAAAGCTTGACTTGCTTATTAAGAGCTGTAGAGGAGGGAGGGAGTGGACTGCTTGCTGTGCAAGTGTAAAGACCTAAATTCATTCTCACACTGGCATAGTAGCATAGGCTTCTAACCCCAGCACTGGAGTTGACAAGAGGATCCCTAGGGCTCCCTGGCCAGCCAGACTAGCTGAATTGGCAATCCTCAGGTCCTTATCTAAAAAAAATAAGGTAGACAGTTCCTGAGGAATGACACCCAAGATTGACCTCTGACCTCTATAGAAGCAAGCATACAGCACTCTATAGAAGCAAGCATACAGCACACACACACACACACACACACACACACACACAAACAAACAAACAAAAAGGTTCATGCCAGGCCAATGTGGTCTGCACATATCTGTAAAAACAAAATAGCGTTAAAAAGAAAGAAACGGAAGAGACTAAAGGTTTCTTTCTGTTACAGTTTGAAAGTTAGATAACTTCCCATAGACTCATATGTTAACACTTGGTTCTCAGATAGTGGCACTAATTTGAAAAGTTCCAAACACTCGAGGAAGTTTGAGGAAGTGGTCCCAGAAAAGAGCTCTCTTTTGAAGGTTGGACCTGGTTCTCAGCCCCTCTCCTTTGGTCTACTTCCTGTCCACCATGAGGTAAACAGCCTCCTCCTCCACATGCCTCTGCCACTGGGATACTTTACCCCATCACGAGCTCAGAAAAGGAACCATGGGAGCATGAGCTGAACCTTTGATCCTGTTGGCCAAAAAGAAATTGACTCCCTTAACCTGTTCCTGTAAGGTCATAGAGACAATGGTCACTAATCCACAGCCATCAGAATGAGGAAAGGGAAGTCTGTGGATGGTGTCAGAGCCATCCTCCCCTCCTCAAAATAAGGAGGCAGGTGAGGAGATAGTGTACAGAGCAACTGAGGAACAATGAGGAGAAGGAGGAAGCCAAATTCACTGCTGGTCTCGGAGAGGAGCCAGAGCTCTCCCCTCCTCACACTGTAGCACCCATCCTCACCTGTACTACCTCTCCTCCACAGCACCCATCCTCACCTGTATTACCTCTCCTCCAGAAGATAAGAATCCAAGGTAAAGCTGAAGAAATCCTCACAAGGAGTCCTGACTTGGGGTTTGTATCTTAGGGAGACACTTGAGAGGGTTCTGTGCCTCTGGAGCACACACACACACATACACACAAGCACACACACAGAGGCACTGCACACACACACATACACACAGAGGCACTGCACACATACAGACACAGAGACAACACACACACACAAACTACACATACACACACTTACATATGCATGCATGCACACATACACATGCACACATGCCACATGATATTATGATTTATGAATATCCTGGGGACTCCCATTCTGCTTGCCTTGAAGTTGAAGGGCCCCACAGGCTGTCATGTGTGTGGGTACACCCTGTGAAGGCAGAGGTTGTTGTATATTCTCCTCTATCCCTCCTTCCTTATGCTTTGAGACAAAGTCTCACAGTGAACTTAGGGTTCACCAGCTAGGTAGAATGGCTGGCTAGTGAGCCCCTATGATTCTTCTGTCTCCACCTCCCAACCCTAGGATTACAGACACATGTCACCACATTAGGTCCTCTATAAGGGTTCTGAGGATCAGAACTCAGGTCCATAGACTAACACGGCAAGCAACTTCGCCACTAAACCGTCTCCCAGACTTGGCAGTCTATTTTGATGTTTGCCATTTCTCCTCTTTCCCCAGCTTACAGTGACTGCCCGTTCCCTTGCTCTAGGCACCAAAAGGAGAAACTTATCCTTTGTCTTATTTTTAATTATTAAGCAAATAATTCAGACCTATTGCAAGTTAGAAACTATAAACAAAAGGAGTAACTAAAATTCAGAGAGAGACACTACTAATAATTGGCATGTATATATGTACAAATATGTAGCCATAGACAAACACAAAGGATGTATATATTTCTAGTGATACCCTTTTGAGTCTGTTTTAAAATCTAATGGGAAAGGGTGAGACGTATAAATTATATGATCTACCAACAGCTACAAGGTATCCCTTAATTCAGGAATTTCTATCTAGTTTTAGGAAATTAAACAAACAGGCATTTTGTAGAGGGGACAATGTACCTCAAGCAATAAAGTGCCAGGCCCTGCACATAGCTTCCTGAGGGCTGGCATCATGCCAAATGTCATTTTTCTTCTGCAGTACACAGAACAGGGATAAAACTCATTTTGAAATGTGTATGGTGCCTTCTTGCAGAGTTTTGTGAGTTCAAAACTCTTCTTGGGATCAGGTAGCCTTTTATTGAGAAGCAAGGTGTGGTCAGGGGGCAGATTGGCCCATAAGAGATACCCATGACTCGTTGGGCCTAAAAAGTTTGGAATCAATCTCCAGACCAGTCTTAGATAGCAGTGTGAAACAATCTAAGAAGCCAGACACACAGGAACCATGTGCTCCATATAATGGTTCAAATGAAATTATATAGTCCAGAACATTTCAAAAGCGAAAGCTTATTTCAAACAGGGGCACATCCAGGCTACTGATGTACACTGTGAAAACTCAATAAAAGAGAGCATCTAATGAAAACAGATAAAACGTACAACTGCAATCACAGGTCATGCATGAATTATTAACCTTGGGGAGTTTTCTATCAGTTCTTGGAACTGTGGATCGCATCTCTGCTATATAATTTGAGAGATATTGGTTCTCCATTTCATAAGAGAGCGCTCGAAGCAGGAAATGTAGTTATTTCTTCTTTAAATATACACTGTAATTACCAGCCACTGACGACTAAATGTTATTATCCATCTGTTGGCTGCTGGAAACCTGCAGCAAGTAAACCTGAGTAGGGCCAGACCATCACATGCAGCATACATGCCGGTGGCCTGCACATGCCAGTGAAGTATTAGGAATTTGTTATTGAAAAATCTTTGCAGAAAGAAAGAGAGAGCCCATGAAATAAACAAAAAAATTCTTGAATGAGATTATTAGTTGCTCAGACTCTTTTGGTAGATTTGTACCACAGTCATGATAAAAACTAAGCTCTTCCTTTGGTGTCTAATACCTTAAATGATTGGATCCAGCTGTTCCTGCAGCTGGGACACATGCTTCCTGTTACTATCCTAACAATTTGTCAGTTAGCCTGTTTTCCCAGAGTCTTCAGAAGGGTCCAACACAGTGCCTTTACAAATGCTTCCTCCTCTCTCTGAGCTATATCGCTTCCTCTTTGTGCAGGGTTGTCTGTCATTTTTCAGGTCTGGTTTTAAGCATCACCTAGGCTTCCCCTGAACGTCTTCTTCAGTAGTTTCTGCCTGCCTCACAATCATCTCAGCATCCTCTTAGTCTCCCCCAGGGCACTGATTACCATGTAGAGCTGCATGCAGTTGTATATCTGCATGCTAGGCTACTGTGTCTCCCATGGGGCAGGATGACACATGCTGTCTGCTTTACTTACCATGAGAATCCTAGCAATGAAAACGCTGCTCCCTGCCCTCTACTGGTTGAATGCATAGATGATTCCTGTTTTCTGTCATTTCCTGGCTGTGGTTTGGGACCGGTTTGAATCAGGTCTCCTTCTGCAGAGATGAAGCTCAGGAAGTTTTGCTCATAGACCACAAGGTAAGGGATTAATAGGAAGCCAGTCACATTTGTTGCACTCCCATGGTACCTGTTTGTGTATCTCTTACCCATTCCCCTCAGCAGACTCAAACCTTCTAAAAATCTATTAAATCTTCTATCTTCCTTACAAAGGTCTTAGACTGCTTGGACAAAAACTCAAGTGCCTCCTTCAAGACCTGCCTTACTCCGAAGGATTCTTCCTGCTTCCAACCAGCTAGATCTGTAGTTCTTGAATTATCACTCCATTACATTTTGTCGCTACCCCAGGCAATCTATTTTGGTGTTGGTTTTGACTTACCAACCAGGTTGGAAGTACTTTGAAATCTCTAAGTCTGGTATAACACAGAAGTTGGCTGGAATCTCTTCATTTTAAGAGAAGTAGATTTAGTGGACACAGACCCTCCAGCACATGGTGATGAAGCTTGGGCTCCCCCCATTGGTTTATGGCTCTGTGAACACTGTACCTCGAATTCACGATGTCTAGAGACACGAACCTGCTTATTGTACCCTTCTGCAGAGACCCTCTGCTGAAAAAGGTCAACTCCTAAACAGAGCACTTGTAGGATCAGCAACATTTCCTGAAGGATGTGACGCAGTTGAGAAAATCATATCTCAAACCAAAGAGCGATCAATCCCAGAATGCACCTTTCTGCATTCATTTCTTATCAACTCCTTCACACTACTTCATTATCATCCATTTTCATGAGTCTCCCTTCGTCTAGATGACATCTTTTGTCCCCTTTTTCTGAGGCTAAAACATTCCTCCTCAGCACTAATAAGGAAATGTCATCATGGAGGGGAGTTGAAGGACACACTAGAAGTCTCATCCTCTATGCCAGCCTCTTAGCTACACACCCACTCACACGCACACGCACACACAAACACATCATTCAAATATATATATATATATATATATATATATATATATATATATGTCTCAGACCTTGCCTTTGAATTTCCCCACAGTCCTACCACAAAGCTTAATACACAGTTGATGTCCATGACACATTTTCAAACCACTAACAAAAGAACCTGGTTGACCTAGAACCCTGGGGTGTATCAAATGTGGCAAGCACTTAACAATGTAAAATCATGTGCTCATGCCCCTGGTCTTTCTGCTGTGCAGGACAACAATGTCGTTCTCCAAAACTCTCTGGGTAGAGCCATCCAGAGTCAGGAGATGCATAGCTCAAATTAAAATAAGACAGCAATAAAGTGACACACAAATGTGTGGCTGTAAACGCTGAAGGGACTTTACTTAATCAAGCAAAAGGGCATAGCTTTCCTATTGCTGCATAATGCAAAGGCATTTTATTACTCTGGCAATTGCTAAAAAAAAAAGTCAAATGACTTTATGGGGGCTTCTTCTAAATTACCTTTATTAATGCATGTAATATTATTGAAAAATTATACTACAGAGTAAATGTTCCATTGAGCTACAAGTTGCCCGCAGGAATGTGTTGTAAATATACATGGGTGAATATGTTACTATCTTTGCAAGCCACTTTGCACTTATGACAGCCTTTGAAAACCAACCTAGCACTAAGCACCCGCAAGGGTGTAAGAATTTTGCTGTGAATATCCACCACAGGTAAGTCTGCAAGGCCTGAAGACAGATGCATTGTCTTTAAGCATGATAACTTATTTGGAAATTGCTTCCGGACATTTTTGCCGACTCCTTGGATCTTTCTGATATGTTGGCATTTGCTTTTAGAAACCTGTTCTGGCTGATTTGAATAAATATGATCTGGGCCCGTTGACAGGACGTTTCATATTTATTGCAGTTTAATGCTTGAAAACAGAATGACTAATGGCTGAGGCCTGCCAAGGTGAGGTGGGTGAAAGCTTTCTCCTCTTCTCTTCTGTCACTCTGTGTGCATCTGCCTCCATAGGGGGAAATGCATTTTGTTGTGATTTACAAGATTTCTTGCATAGTTTCTTCTTACTCCTTGAGTCAACTCTAAAAGCATGCTCTCTCAGCGTCCAATAAGCCACTGACTGTAACTTTAGAGACCTGGGTCCCAGGACAGGTGTTTAAACTCATCTCTCTTCCGCTCCATCTTCAAGCACCTCCTCAGGTGGGACCCCAGGGCTCTGATTGTTGCCTAAGCCTCCAACCACTCTCTATCAAACTAATGGGAGTCATCTTGTCCTAATTTATGAGGCTATTTTACACATCCTGCTGGCTTTTCTCCACAGTGATGCCTACAAATTGTTTGAAAAGGGATACAGGAGGATGGAGAGGGAGGAAACAAGAGAATGCAATATATAAAAGAAGAGCCCAGTGAAGCAAACCCAGACTGTCTATGCTGTCTACCTGTACCCTTCCAAGAACTCCCACATCCCAACTCAAATGATGAGCACACAGCCACTGTGCAGTGAAACCACAGCCCGGAAAACCTACTGACAGATGCTGCTCTGCCCCTCTGTCCCCAGTGCAGCTAGATTCTGGCTGGGAAGACTTCCAAATGCAAAATGTGCCACGCTGCTACCTCACTCTACAGTTCTGTTTAGTAATTCACACTTCTCTTCTTTGCTTGCTGAATCCCTGCTGCCTCCGTTTTAGTTTTTTTTTAAAGCCTTACCTTGGTTTTTTTTGTTTGTTTTGGTTTTCTTTGTTTGTTTTTTGTTTATTTGTTTGTTTTTATCTCAGGAATGTGATGGGATATTATAGGAGACTAGAGGATGAGTTCTTCAGAAAGAGAGAACAGACCTTGGCTGTGTAGGGTTTGTGTGTATTTAATTTACCTAATAAAATGAGGACTGAAAGCTAACCACTAGCCTTGGTCATGTAAAAGTCATAAGTGACTTGAGAACAGAAGAAAATAGATGGTAGAGAGCTGAGAGGATAGGCATTCTCTCAAAGCTCAGGGTGACCTAGATTAGTTTATAACAGTTCAACGTAAGAATGAGGTTACATTTTCGAGAAAACGTGAGGATGAAGAACCCTAATGTCAGGTCACTTCTCAGAGCCTCAGTTCACTAACTTACCACCCTATGTTAATGCCAGTCATGTTTGAGGCACAATGCTAAATGCTGGAGACACAGAAGTAACACAAAGATGAATAAATTACATGTGATTTACTTGTTTGGGGGCTGGGGTGTGGCTCAGTTGGTAGGGTGCTAGTCTTAGCTTGCATGACGGCCTATGTTTGATCTCTAGCACCATATAGACCAGGCATAGTGATACATGATGCCTGTGGTTCTAGCACGGTGGTGGTTAAGCAAGGGAGATCATAAATTCAAGATTATTCTTGGCTACATAGCAAGTACAAAGCCAGTCTGGGCTACAAGAGAGCCTGACTCTAAATTAGATAGATAGATAGATAGATAGATAGATAGATAGATAGATAGATAGATAGATGATAGATAAATGAGAGAGACAGAGAGGGAGAGGGAGGGAGGGAGAAGAAGAGAAAGAGAGAGAGAGGGAGGGGAAGAGGGAGGGAGGG
>NW_021604588.1:5279605-5344143 GCF_004785775.1 Grammomys surdaster
GAGAGAGAGAGAGAGAGAGAGAGAGAGAGAGAGAGAGAGAGGAGAACCCATTGTACTTGAGAGGATTTGAATCATGCAGAAGGCATACACCTCTGATGATATCTGTAGGGGAGTTCCAGATATACTTTAACTCAGGATAGAAACCCCACACTGAATGTGAATACCATTCAACTGCCCCAAACTCTTGCCATCATAGCTCTTGGTCCCACACCTTCCTTGCCTCACACTGTGAGCCAAAGGAAGTTCTTTCTTACGTTGCTTTTGTCAAGTAATGTGTCATAGCAATAAGCACTAGTAGAACACACATGGCCACCTTCATCCTCAGATGAGTTCTTAGAGAAATCAGAATAACCACAAAAGGGATTCTTCCATTCCCCCTAACTCATCCACCAGCCAGCTTTCTTTCTCAGCCATGTCTTCTCCCTCTCCACCAGAGACCTGGCTTTTCTTGGAAGACAACCTTTTACTTGTATACTAGGCCCACCCTCCTTTGCCTACTCAGGCCCTATCCAGCGAAAATCCTTGTACATCTATCCATTTTTCTCTGTTCTGAACTCATTCATGACTTACACACTGCCAAGCCCAGTGATCAGTTAGTTCTCAGAGGCCCATCCTATTGGATCTGTTTACAGCTCTTAATGCAAATGGATTCACTAGCTTCTTCCTATTGTCCATTGGTATCTACTCTCCGAATTCTCCTCTCACCTCAGCAGGTGCCTCTTCTCATTCTTCTTTACCAGTTCCTCCTCGTCCATCAAATTTCTAAGTGTTGGTATCCCAAGGGAAATGCCCTTAAGATTCCAAAGCAAGAGAAATAAGTGTAAGCAATGTGTTAACTGCTGGGGAAATGGCAGAAAGTTACAATTTTATAGTTCAGGAGGGGATGCCAGGAAGCAGCTACAATACAAGAGGGAAATGGAGTTTGAAGTTAGTCAAGTCTCCATGGCACTGTGTATGGTGGCTGGGAGGCACATGGGGATGGATGTGAGATTCACTGGAGAGAGGAGAGCATCAACTACTTGGTCCAAGAAAAGAGCTAGACTTCCCAAGATCAGTTGTCACCCCACATGTTGCCATCATAAAAGGTGGGGCTTATCTGCAACCTTTGCTTCTAGAATGTACTCTGCTTTATGCCTGTTGTCCAAAACTGGATGTGCCTTACCCTCTAAGCTCCCTGAATCTTCCTTGGGAAAACAACATGTTGATGGATTTTGAATAAGTAGTCTGGGTACATCCTGAGTACTTCACATGCTGGTTCTCTGGAACCACACACTGAGACACTTAGAAAGAAAATTTAACAGAAGACAGATGGTAAATGTCTTGGGGCCTCACACACACAAACACACACACACACACACACACACACACACACACACACACACACACACAAAGAGAGAGAAAAACTGAAAAAGCAATCCTTCGAGGACCAGAACTCCCAGAGTAGGCAGAGAAGTGGTCACTTCCTTTTGTCTTTTTAATGGCCTTCTGATGGAGCAGCTAAGGTCTTGGTGATCCAACAGATGAGCTTGAGGTTTATAGATTAGATTGCCCCACATTTCTTCATTCTGAATATTCTTTGAGCTTATTACATTGGCTCAGAATGAACACTCTAAATTTAGACCCAAACTCTTCTGTGTTTCCAAGGGAACTGTAAATTACTTTGTGAACGTACATACAACACAGCCAGCAAAATCTGTTTGATGAAACCTTCTCTTACACTCGGTGTCAAAGGCATCTCATAAATTGTTGCCTTGCCTAGACTCCTGGACAGTAGCTGACAGCCCAGACAGATTGCCTTTGCTTCTCCATACACCATGTCTGTAGGAGACTCTGAGTCTGGGGCTCTCAGCTACTACAGCCCACAAGTCCTAAGTACCACACTGAGCATATGAGGGGATGTTGGATGCAGAAGAGAGTCAAAAATGCTTCATTGCTTATGATGTGCAATTTCACATGGCAGAGCTCGGGCACCCCTCAAAGTTTCACATTCGCCTTGATAGAAAAAATAGAAGAATAAACGGCAAAGAAGGAATAATGAAGTCTGTGACGTACTTTTTTATGAGGTTAATGGATCACTTGGCACTGAATTCTATTTCACAGAAAGCAGAAATAGCAAAGTGCTATACAATATTGAAATTTACTTATTCCTCATGCAAAGAAGTCAAGACATATCCATGCTGGGGTTGGCTTTGTGGATACACAGTATTATTGTAAATTCAGGCTCTTCCTATCTTCTCTCCAGTCTTGTTGGAATGTAATTTCCACTTACAAGTCCTCTGGGAGTCCAAGATGGTTCCTATAGCTCCAGAAATCATGCTCATGACACTAGCCAACAACAGGAAGAAAGACAGTAGAAGGGCTAAGTGGGTGAAAGTTTCATCTGACTCGCTCCCTATAAGTGTAACTTACTCACATTCTCATCCATATCGCTGTCCCTGTCTTGATCACCTGTCCACACCTAATAAGACATAGTGCAGGCAATGGATATTCCCATGTATTATGTGCAAATGACCACAAGGAAAGATGAGAATGAATCTAGCAGCCTTGGCTCCAATTATGCTGCTCTCAAGTGAGGAGCAGAGGACACGAGTGGGGCCCTTAACTTAACTGTATAATATAACATAATATATTATTATTTTTAAAAGTAAAGTATGATGGTAACAAACACAGGAGATATGGACCCTAAAAAGTGGGGGAAAATGACTTAAGAGAAAAGAAGATAATGAAAACAAGGAGAGAAGTTTAAAGAAGAGTAGAAAAGACAATGAAGACATAAGAAAAAAAGGAGAAAGAAAGAGAAATCTACAGGAAAGAGTAAAGATAAGTTGAGGATATAGCTCAGTGGTAGGATGCTTACCTACCATGCTCAGGGTCCTGGGTTCAAGACCCAGTACTGCAAAAACATAAATAGTCTAGAGTATTTGTTCTTGACCTTTACCAGTCAGTGGTGGCACATGCTTTTAATCCCAGCACTTGGCAGATTTCTGAGTTTGAGGCCAATCTGGTCTACAGAGTGAGTTCCAGGACAGCCGGGACTATACAGAGAAACCCTGTCTCAAGAAAACAAAAAACAACAAAACAAAACAAAGAGTAAAGATAGTATTACTGAGATGCTTTAGGTTACCTGAAATCCCAGGCACTTCCTTATAAATGGTATTTGGTATGTGGGTAAAATTTTACTTTCTTTTCTTAGGGCTGTGTTTGGTTTTTGTTTTGTTTTACCCTGTGCTTTCCCAGCTGTGGGGTTCCCTGCTTCTTACACATTAAAAGTATTCCAACTCCTTCTCCTATATTGCCTAAAAATTGGAATCCATACTCCTCTATCTTTGGGCCTCCTTGACCATCAGCTTTCACCAGATCAATACTCGGAGACCTTTACTATAAATCAGGTCAGGTGCATCACAAATGTTGACATTGCTGCCAAGTTAAGTCCCTCCTTCCAGACCAGCCCCTGCAACAGTATTTCCTGTGCTATGCCCTTCACCTATGACACACAGCTCTTGCTTTAAGACACCCAGTCAGCAATCTCAGCCCCTCTCCATCTCTTCACATAGGGTTCTCCACTTCTTACCCACAATTACTCCTTGGATCTTGCCAGTTGTAGCAATAATATTTCAAGCCTTGATAAAGACACATGTATTGCCACCACCATCCATAGTTTTCAGAAAGAGCAAAAGAATGGTGATCTTCTTTGTGAGAGCTGGAACTAGCCAGTCTCCTTACTAGTTCCCTAAGGTGTAATCACCTGTTCCAGAGGCAAGAGTTTGTTTTCCTCAGCTTTGTATTCTGGATTTTAGGAGACAAAAAGTCATCACGATGGCCACCACTGTCCTATGTGACTCTGACAGAGCATTGGTTCCTCCTCTTCTGCCTGGGATCTCACTCCACTACAAGATAATCTACAACCAGAGGAAGCTTTCCTAGCTGTGTAGAGGGAAAGATGCTGAACTGGTTGGTTTTTATCAAGTTGACACAAACCTAGACATGTCTAGAAAGAAGAAATCTTAGCTGAGAAAAATGCCTCCATAAGATTAGCTGTAGGTAAGCCTGTAGGGCATTTTCTTCATTAATGATTAATGTGGGAGGGCCAAATAAAGTCTTTCTACCCCAGGTTGCTCTAGGTCATAGTGTTTTATATAGCAGCAATAGAAACCCAACTATGACAGATGGCCACTCCAATGAGACGACATTTATTCTTGGACCTTCCTAGAACTTATACGACTAAAGCAATGCTAGCTCAGTCCCCCACAGTAGGAAGAGAAGAAGGTAGAATAAAAAAAAGGGTATGCTGTCCATAGTTAAAGCTTGAAATTTAAGCTCATGTAGAGTAAACGTGTGTTCTCCAATCTGTTTTACATTATCATAACCATTGCTCTCTACACATGATAGGAAATTAGTCATTTTTGTTAAACACAGAATATGATGTCTATTATTTCTCAGCATCACATATCTGAGGTGAAAAGCTAAATAATAACAAACCTTTACCAAAAAACACATCCAAGGCTTCAGATTCTGATGTTTCTCCCAGTTGATTTTCTCATCTCTAAACATCCATTTGATACAGTCTCTAAATGAAAAGCAGTTTGGAGAATATCCATGCTAAATGTCATGCAAATGAATATACAGGATGGAGGCTTTATGGGAACTTCACTCTTGAAATAGGTACTCTGATGAGAAAAAGTAGATGATAGGGTTAAACACCTCCTCCAGTCCACATACAGACTTGCGAAATAAGGATTCTCAAATTGGACCCCAGAGAGACTTCAAAATGCTGAGTAGAATTAAAACAAAATTTCTTCTCTTACAAAACAGTATTTTTTTGTGGCAAGATATGAAAGCAACCTTTATTCTGGTATCCATTTTTTTCTCTAACAGTATTTTACTGAGCCTTCTTCACTATATGGTAGATATAAAGAAACTTTATCCAAAGACAATGAAAAGAAAAAAGAGAAAAATATTTGAAAGATTTGGGGGGTGAAAAACATGACATTCTTCAGGCATAAAGGAAAAGCACCAGTTGACACAGAAGAGAGATGGCTACTTTCTACAGGAGGGAAAACACTAGGCCACTACTTCTCTACAACAATACTACAATACTCTCAGTTCTCCAGCTAAGTTTCTTCACCTCCTAATGCAGTCCCCACACACTCTACTCTAATTCCATGATTTGAAGTCTGTGTCTACTGTACAACCCCATTCTTGTGCCCATTTCATAGATGAAGAAACTGAAGCAAAAGAAGTTACCCAACCAACAACTGCTGTGTTCAGGATTCATGGGAATCCAAATGTTGAATCTACTCATTAACCACTATATGATGGTCACCTCCCATTCTCTGCCTATATTCATTACCTGTTTCTTCATGTATTTCAAATCTACACTTACATTTATATCTATCTTGTTGATTTATAGACCATGTTTGTATAGTAGGGGCTCTGATATTTTCTATAAAGAAATCTATTGAATTCTGTTGATTTATCAGATTCTTATTTTTATTGGATGCAAGGAAGCCCCTTCAGGCACTTTATTTTTGTTTGTTTGTTTGTTTGTTTACTTAGCTTCAATTAAGAACTAGTGCTGTAGAGGGTTCTAAAGCATCATGAGAAATAAGTTCTGAGGACTCAACTTTGAAACCTGAAGGGTGGGATTTACAAAAGCCCAGATTCAGCTTTCTATTTTAGTTCTACCAGTATAAATGGACATCACTGAAAATCTAGAGGGAAGTTGTCCATTTCCAGGGAGTAAAATCAATTTAGAGTAAGCTGGTAAGTATGGAAAACAATACATTCTGTCTTTGGGTAACCAATTAGTTGCTTAAATAACTGGTGATGGATGAGAGAAGAGTTGAATCAAGAATAACCTAGGAGTGTAGTGAGCATTTCCACACACATGAAATGCAATGGATGATGGAAGAAAAAGTTTGAAATCCTGACAGAAGAGATTTGTGTCTGAATTACACTTTCAACAACAGCTTTAAGTTTATCTCTTGTTATACGGCCACTGTGTGATGTTGTTCCCAGTAAGTGTTCAAAAACTATTTGCTGATTTAAGCAAATGTACAATCTTGAGCAATTTACTTAACCACCTGGAGCCTTAGTTTCCTCAATATAAAACAAAGATGATAGTAACAATGTCAACTTGCAGGGCTGCTCTGAAAATTAAACCAGATGATGTATTTGTAAGCAAGTTTTAATTTTAAAGGCTGGTGTAAATATCAGCTGCTAGTCTTGTCATCATCAACAATAATAATCTTAGCAGCATTTGAAACACAGTCACACTCGTTCCATCAGTCTTCTTAGTCATTGTACAGAGAAGAGGGGATGCTAGCCAGCATTTTTATGTGTACTCAGTAACAAAAGATTTCATTTTAATGAAATAATATTTTAGCAATGTAAAATATATTATCAAAATAAATTGTACATGTTCATTTTTACTCACTTAGCTTGCCTCCTAGAGAATTGAAAGTTGCATCTGTGACTCACACTCAGTAGTCTGTACTATATGTTTATTGGACAACATTCTTCTAAGGAAAAGATTTTAAGATTGTGTGATATGTCTAAGAACTACAAAATCAATTTAGTGGATTAAAATTTGTATTTTTAAAAGAACAATCCTTCATCTGATAGAGGGCTAATATCCAATATATACAAAGAACTCAAGAAATTAGACTACAGACAACCAAATAACCCTATTAAAAAAATGGGGTATAGAGCTTAACAAAGAATTTTCAACGGAAGAAACTCGAATGGCCGAGAAGCACCTAAAGAAATGTTCAGTATCCTTAGTCGTCAGGGAAATGCAAATCAAAACAACCCTGAGATTCCATCTCACACCAGTCAGAATGGCTAAGATTAAAAACTCAGGTGATAGTAGATGCTGGCGAGGGTGTGGAGAAAGAGGAACACTCCTCCATTGTTGGTGGGACTGCAAGATGGTGCAACCACTTTGGAAATCAGTCTGGCGGTTCCTCAGAAAATTGGACATAGCATTACCTGAGGATCCAGCTATACCACTCCTAGGCATATACCCAGAAGATGCTCGAGCATATAACAAGGACATATGCTCAACTATGTTCATAGCAGCCTTATTTATAATAGCCAGGAGCTGGAAAGAACCCAGATGTCCTTCAACTGAGGAATGGATTTAAAAAAATGTGGTATATTTACACAATGGAGTATTACTCAGCTATTAAAAACAATGAATTTGAGAGTTTCCTAGGTAAATGGATGGAACTAGAAATTGTCATCCTGAATGAAGTAAGCCAATCACAAAAGAACACACATGGTATTCACTCACTGATTATTGGATATTAGCCCAGAACCTTGAAATGCCCAAGATGCAACTCACAGGCCACATGAAGCTCATAAAGAAGGAAGACCAAGTGGGGGTGATTCAGTCCTTCTTAGAAGGAGCAACCAAAGACTCAAGGGAACAAATATGGAGGCAAAGTGGGGACAGAAACTGAAGGAGGGGGCATCTGAAGACCATTCCACCTGAGTATCCATCCCATGTGCAGTCACCAAAGGTAGAGGCTGATGAGGAAGTCAGGAAGTGCATGCTGATAAGAGCCTGATATGGATGTCTCCTCAGAGGTCTTCAAGAGTCTGACATATTCAGAGGCAGATGCTCACAACTAGCCATTGAACTGATAATGGGGTTCTCAATGGAGGAGTTAGAGTGAAGACTGAAGGAGCTGAAACGATTTATGGCACCATGAGGAGAGCAACAATACCAACCAACCACAGCTCCCAGGGTCTAAACCACCAGCCTGGGGGCACTTAGGGAGGGATCCAGAGCTTCAGCTGAATATGTAAGAGTGGAGGGCCCTGCTGGGCATAGGTGGAAGAAGAGATCCTTGACCTCATGAAGGCTGGATGCCCCAGAGGGTGGGAATTTTGAGGGTGGGGAGGTGGAAGTGGGTGGGTAGGTAGGGGTTACATCCACAGAGAAGAAGGAGGAGGGGTGAGGGGATAGGGGGTTCCTGGATGGGTGGGGGATGGGGTAAGGGGATAACATGTGAAATGTAAATAAAGCATCCAATAAAAAATTTTTTTAAAAAAACAGAATAATTAGAAGGAAATTGAATTATGATATTTAGTTAAGGTAAAACTTGTTCTATAAAATTTTGGTTTCAATTAATAATGTATATATATATATATATGTTATTTATATGTCAGATATTACAGATGTGTTAATATATTACAAACAAACTGCAATTTTACAGACAATAGAGCAAAGATGTTCGAACATCCATTTTCTAAATTATCAGTGATGAGTCAAGGCTTTCTTACATCAGTGCATTCTCACATGAACCAAAGGGCTATGGTTTGTGTCTGACTATGGGCATTTAAAGAAAAGCCAGGCTAATGCTGTAGCTTTCAAGTTCAGTCTATGGGAACTATCCTGCTTCCCCTGGGCTTGCACTAAATACCAGCAGAGCTGCTCTTTTCCATGTTTTAATCCGTCTATGAGTCACAAAAGTACAGAAGCTAAAGCACCAACTTCCAACCTTGGCAAGCACCTACTTTAGCCCTGGTAGATGACTCAGTGAGCCAACACAACATCCCACCATCAAGTTGCCCAGCACGCATCTCATAAGCAAATTAGACCTACAGTTACTGGTTTTATACATGGAGATGTTTTTCTTCCTTCAGCTCACAACAGGAAGCATTCTTAGAATAGCAGACTATTCTCAATTTCACAGCTCCAAATTCCCTGTCCCTTGGGGTAATTATATTTTTTTAAAAAAAAAAAAACTGAGGTGGCTGTACCTTTCTGGAAGCTAAGTCTCACCTATCACAGCAGGCTCCCAAAGCAGCTTCCTTTGGAGAGTCAAAGGCCATGTCTGGTATGCTAATCCATGATTAAATAACCCTTGCCTTACAGGACCAGGCGCTGAGGTCATCTAAGACAGAGGTCTTGACCTTACTCTGTTAATGCAAGGCCGCAGAAGTCATAGTCTCTTGAATTGTGACATTCACTTATCCTTAATATTGCTTTGGAAAAGTTAACAATGGGGTCTTCTATTTCTAGGCACAAGTCTGTACTGACACAGAATAAATGCTGGACTTTACAAATCCGAGTGCAGAGGCAGAGGCAGTGGGGAATCCATAGGGAAAAGGAAGGTGAACAAGGCTCATTGCTCCTAGTTGCCATCATTGTCACTGGGAGACATTTTCCTAGTTTGGAAGGACACTTTTCAGGAACTGAAAAACGGGTTTTCCCCAAAAATAATTCTTTTCCTATGCTCATAAATGACCCAAGACGTTTGTATCGAGCATGTCTGTAGACAAAAGCTCATTCAAGCCTGAGTCCCACAAAGCACCTGAAAGGACCTTGCCAGATGGGCTCTAACATTTTTAAAAGTGCATATTTTATAGTGGCCCCTTTGTAAATGCTTAATATCCATTATATATTAAGTGCTTGAGATAACCATGTAAGATAAATGCTAAAAATATAAGTGAGAATCCAAAAATATACCATTTGTACACAACTATACAGCCAGAACAATTTGATTAGACTTCGAGCCTATAAGATCCCCAAGCCTCAAGCTATGGTGGTATCTTGTCTCTTCAAGTAGTTTTTATTTAAATATCTTCAAACATTTGCTTTTTATTTAAAATAGAATTATAGCATCCCCCCTTTTCTTTCCTACCTCCAACCTTTCCCATGTACCCTCTCAAATGCTCCCTCTCAAATTCATGACTACTTTTTCTTAGATTGTTATTGTTACATATATATATCTGTATGTGTGTATGTGTAAACATGTGAACCTAAATATATAAATATAACATTTTCCATCTGTTTAGTGTATGTATGTAAATAACTTGTATGTATATTATTTCTGGGCTGATCACTTTTTGTTGGATAACCAGTTAGGGAACTCATCTCTGAGGAAGACTATTTCTCCGTCTCTTGGGAGCCATTCATTGTTTGTATTCTTTGTCTACTGTTGGAGCCCTGTGAAATTTCCTCTTCCATGTTAGCAGGAGTTGATATAGATATATCATTTGTGGATAGGCTTCCAATAATTACTTGCTCTCTTCATTTTGACCAGTTGTAGTTTATTTTTAATGATATCTGTGTTGCAAAGAGAAGCTTCCACGATGAAGGGTGAGAGTTACAGTTATCTGTGGGCAAAAGGATAAATATTGGTGATGGTGAGTCTAAGATCTATGGCCACACTATTTAGTTGGCTGGGTTTCCAATACTATGCATGATTCCCTACCTTGGTACAACTTTAAGACTATTTAGACAGCTGTTGGTTACCACCAAGGTATGAGTGCCACTATTGCACCTATAGGGCTATTGTAACATTCTGGTCATTACTGTGGTCCACAGGTATCATAGCTAAGTAGAACTTTTGCTTGCTTCCCTCCCTTGACACCTTGTACAACACCATTTGGTACTATGAAAGCTAGTCCTCAGAGAGAAGGCTTTCAGGTCAAATCCAGCTCAGACTCTCAGAGTCCTGTGTCCAAAGTAAATAGTATCTTCAGCAATAGAGGTTTGCCTTCAACCTCTGGGAGGTTTAATCAAGGGCAACAGAAATAGTCTATATTACTAAGGAGTCTTTTGGACACCCCTGAACAATAGCTCAAAATGGGGATTCTCATACATGATATTGTGGTTTTTGTCAGAGGGAAATATTATCAGCCCAAGTGGGTTGAGTATTCTAAAATTAGGCCTTAGAAAATTCTTTTAACAAGCCTGAGCCCTGGAATGTGTTTATAGCATGTAGGGTGAGAATGTTCTCAGAATTTCTCTAGGAAGTCATAATCCACACTGTCTTGGACACAGGGAAGTTGAAAGATGGATGCATTACTTCCAGAGCTCATGGGTTTGACTTACCCTCTGTGGTCTTAGAAAGGGCATTTGTTGCTTGGTCTCTAAGCTGAGCACACCTTCCATCCTAATGAGTAGTTCCTGCCTCACTTAGGCATACTACAGCCCTTTCTAACTCCCTTCAAACCATTCTTCTCTGTGAAACCAATGGCCCAGGGTGCAGAATGAGAACCCAGGGACTGTCTGCCTTCATTTCCACTGGCCTCTGCCTGAAGTTGTTTCTGTTGTTGCTTTTGCAGACCCTCAGGTCCACCTGCCCAAGGACACTGCTACTCAGGTTAGTCAGAAAGGGTAGAGTCCAAAGGGAACATGCCTTATCATCTACAGGGCTTTCTCTAACACACCTGGTACATTATTTTGATTGGACCTATATATTGGGTTATATAGCACAGCTATGGGTTTGATATAACTCCATACATATTTATCCCAATAAGGAGAAAAGTACAAAAGCTTGTTACTCTACCAACACATGCCAAAGCTTTACAACTTGCGTGCGTGCGTGCGTGCGTGCGTGCGTGCGTGCGTGCGTGCGTGCGTGCGTGTGTGTGTGTGTGTGTATGTGTTCCTCTGCTGTCTGATCAGCCCTAGCTTCTGTCTGGTTTGCTGGGCACTCAGCTAGCATGGCTACTAATGTAAACCAAGGTCAGACATAAGCCTGCCTTCCAAGCCTGCCTAAGCCCAACATTACTAGGCAATGCTTCCCTAAAGATAGTAACTCCAAAGAACTTTCTAGTTTAAACTATCAATTGCCAAGAGGGCACAATTTCAGTTATGGACATAAACACAGTAAAAAACAAAAAACAAAAACAAACAAACAAAAAAAAAAAACCACACACTATACTCAATGACTTTGACTGGGCCAGAAAACTAAAAGTACAGCCTTTTCCATATGGTGCTGTTATTCTACAACAAATATATATTGTTTTTTTCTAATCAGATGTTTCCTTTAACAACATAATCATACTGATTCAACTTTATGCCATTGGTGCCAGGATTCTGACTCCCAAGGCCTACAGTGTTTGACTAGCATGTACACTTGAACCCCTTGATTTGTAGAGTTCCTACACTTGTTGCCTTTGGGTCCTAACTTCTCTTTGAGTTCTGATCCAGCTCTCATCCAACTCTGTGGGTATTCATTAATCCCAGCATCACTTTGGATTTGCTACCTAGCTGTCTCATGCCATTTTCTGTTGTTATAAAAAATTCAAGATGAGAATAAAAGTTTACTTGGCTAACAGTGATGGTGGCTAGGAAGTCCAAGAGCAGAAATCAGGTATCTGCCAGCATTTGCTGTGAGCCTCTTGCTGCATCATTACACAGGTATCACAGGAAGTATGTTAACTCCATCTCTCTTCCACTTCTTAAAAAGGCGCCACTGTCATCATGGGAGGCCAACCCTTGTGACCTGATCTAATACTAAACCTCTCAAAGCCCTACTTCCACGCTAATGTAGGAACTAAGTTTCCAAAGTGTGAACTGTAGGTGATCACATTCAAATCACAGTACATTATCCTCCTCATTCCTGTCTAGGATCACACTCTCATCCAGTTCAGGGGAAACCTATGGCATGGAACCCTGATGCTTCTTCCCTCCAAGGCTTTACATGCAACTCCTATACCTGAGTGAGTAGCTTTAACTCCTGGTGCTTTATGGCTTCTTAAAGTCCCATTTTGGGAACAGAGAGCCCAAGAACAACCAATGAATAATTTAGGAATCATTGGAATTTCTAAGGGATTGAGGTCTTGATCTACACTCTAATTGGTCTCACTTAGGAACAAGAGTTGACTGTTCCTGGGGGTTGTCAATCATCTACATGAAGCCATGTTCCTTCACTTATGGGTCAGGAAACACCTCCAAAAGTGGCATCAAGGGATTTGTCACACAAAGTTACCCAAGTATTCTCAACTCTGCTCAGTGCAATGATTAATTTAGCAGACAGATGACTCACTGTCCCATTTGCACGTTCTCTAATGCTGGTGCTGAGAGAATGAGGAAGAAAAATGACTCCACAGCTGGATGTCTCAGAATGAACCTCTGATATGCAAATCAGTGGCGAGGACATGCTCTTTCATTTTTATCTGTTAACAGCTGATCTCATCTTACAATCAATTACATGCCACACTGTAGTTCATGTAACAAAAAACTCCCATAAGCATTTGACTCCCCATAAAGTCAACCCCACTTCACAGATAAACAAACTGAGATTCAAAATTGTCCCATGACCACCAAAGCTCATGAAGCCCTGTACGGAAATGACAGAAGACATAGACACTGGGTCTCCAAAGAACAGTGTCCTGTCCATCAGACAATTTCTCTCCAAAACCTCCCTGAGATGGCTCCTTAGACGGACCCATCCACAACCATCTAGCAGACAATAGCCTCCATCAAATCTAAGGACAAAGAAGACAGTTCACTTCTTTGTTTCTGAGAAGAAGCAAGTAAATCTATGGGGGACTGACAGGGTTGAGTAATCAAAGAAACAAGCCTTTCAGTGAAGATGGACATCTGATGGGTAAAGACAATTACGAGATGTGGGCAGGCTGGCAGTTGTCAAGGTCAATAATAAGTCACAATGTGGAGGCCATCAGCAATCAAAACAAAAGTAAGGGTAGAAGACCTGTAATCCAGGAGCTATCAATGAGAAAGCCTGGATCCAGGTCTGTAGGACATGCCTCACCCAAAGAGTGCTGGCTGCTAGCAACATAATGTGTCCTGGTCCTCTCGGGTTATCCACATTCCAGAGCATCCTCCCCCAAACCCTTGTATCAGAGCAGAGAGGAGCATTTTAGAAACTTTAGAATCAGGAAAGACATATTGATGAGGATAGGTGGGATACCCCAGTAGGTAAGTCTGACTGAAACTATACCATGTGCACTGTGTATAAGAGAGTGGATAGGAAGACGATATATCAGACTTAAGGCGCTGTCCCAGATGCTGGGATAAAAGATACCTCATTTATTGCCCTGCCCTCTAGGGAGCTTTTCTTCGGGGGAAATGAACAACTCTGCAGATAGCTGCTATGATAAGTGTAGTAACAAGTTTTGCTGGAGTTCAGAAAAAGAAATGATTGTCACATTTAAAATAAATTATTAAAAGACCACTTCCTAGCCCACAGGAGCATAAGTTGAAACTCAAAGACTTTGGAGTAAGGTGTTGGAATCTTGATATCTGTGTCTAAAGGCTCTGTGATTTCAACAGGCAAATCATTTAACCTCCCAGTACCTCTAGGTTTTTTTTTTTTTAAGCTGTTAAATTGGGACAATAAAATGGTTTATCCAATTGCTATGGGAATTAAATGAGCAAGTACATAAAGACCTTTAAGACAGACTGATATGTGCCTAGACTATGCATGTATCAGTTAAAGCTGTCCCTGTTCCTCACAGGTTCTTCATGGGTATTGCAGGA
This sequence comes from Grammomys surdaster, assembly GCF_004785775.1. Classification (NCBI taxonomy): domain Eukaryota; kingdom Metazoa; phylum Chordata; class Mammalia; order Rodentia; family Muridae; genus Grammomys; species Grammomys surdaster. Next base: position 5,293,854 of record NW_021604588.1, read on the forward strand.
TGGTAGAATGCACAGGCCTTCAATCCAGAAATTCTGTCTGGTAGGATTTCCTGGAAGGTGATGAGGATTTTCTCTTCCTAAATCAAATGCAAATCCAGCTACCACTCTGAGGGCTTCAGTCTTATAGGTGAAGCCCAGTGATTTTATTATTTTAGAGAAAAGCAATAAATATTTATTGCTAACTTAATACTGTAGATTTGTCTCACAAATAAAAAGTTTGGATCAATCTAGGTACATTTGTAGATCTAGGCAAATGGGGGTATAGTATTCCAGAATAGGCTAAAGACGTATCACTGCCTATTTCCTAATTTTCTTCAAATACAAGCCCTGATAAATAAGGCATGGAAAATTGTCAGAGCCATTTTGGGATATTGCTCACCTACCCTAGGCTTTCCACTTAGTGAATCAAGTGGATTCCTAGCTCAGCAGAGGGGAATGCTAGTCTAATGATTTCCCAGCAGGAGTCCTGTTTGACAAAGCAAACTGAGAATCAAAAGGATAGCTTTTCCCAAACTCCCAAGAAGGAACCACACTTTGAGTTGTTGCTAGGGAAACCTCTCAGGGCATAGTTCTCCAATCTGGATTAGGAGTGTTAAATAAATTCCTTAGAGAAAAAGAAGTGGTAACAAGGTTTCCCTCTACTCTGGGAGATGTGCATGGGCCTAGCTGGTTAAGCCTCTCTCAATGCCCACTGCACCACCAGGGCTGGGATTTAGAGTCCACGTTGATGAAACTTCTTCCCACCCTTATCTGAGCCCCTTGTTCATTCAATCACCTAAGTGTATTGACATCAGAGACAGTGAAGTCTGAAGTTGTTTTGTTTTTTTATGTTTTTAATTTAGAAGACACTTTCTTGCAGAGACATAAAAACAGATAAGATAGTGGTTTTGTTTATTTTTTTTTAATGTCACAATGGTTTTCTAGTCTCCACGGGAGGTAACCAATGTCATAAAAGACAGGGACTAAGTTTCTTTTCAGAGAGTGAATTTATTAGAAATAGCAGAGATTGCCCTCAGAAAGCTAGGTTTCTTCAGTTGTAATTATGTGTCTTATTATTCATAAGAATAATCCTCCCTTACTAAGCTGTGAGGAGGGCACTTACACCATATCAGTAGGACCAACCAAGTGGATGTGTATGGAAACATCTTGAAAATTCGTAAGGAGCACCGCAAATGCCAGGTCTTCTCTGACTCATCTGAATAGTTTTCCAAGAGGCAAAAGTAGAAAGATCAATGTGAAAGAAAATGTTGGGACCTTTTACAGCCCATGAATCTTGCTCTCTGCTGCGACAGGAAGCCACACGGAACCATGTCCACTGTTAGGTTAGTTGAAGGCTGTTGTTAAAATGAAAATGTCATTGTTATTTATGGTTTAAGGCCTACCTCTTTCCAAACAGGTTTTCAGAAGGCATTAATTTATTGCCAGTACCGTGTCTGCTATTACTTTGGCATTTGACTAACACAAGAAGGGAGGAACCATGGGAGAAATGAGATTTTAGCTAGGAACAAACATCTGGATTTAAAACCCCTTCTCAGCAGGCCAACTACCTGCATGGAAATGCAGAGACAAACTCTGGACACCCATGGCCAGTTACTGAGGGCACTGCATACAGGTCTGTAGCTGACAGAAGCTGTGCTGTTGCCATCTTTAAATTCTCAAAGGGGAAAAAGGGGCTGAGTAAGAAATCACAAGAACAGTACTGTAGAGAAAAAGCACAGCCAGCTCTTGAAGGCCTCCCTGAAGAAGGAACAGGGACCTTCCCAGACTCTTTACTGAGTTTCTGCTGGACAAGGCTCCCTCTTGACTGGATAGGAAGCTCTGGGAAAAGGAAGGAGAGAGCATAAAGGAGAAGAGAAGCTGTGGGTGAGCAATGGAAGATCTCTAGTACTGTAGAGAGAAGTAGAGTATGCTGAGATCTAAGGCTGGAAAGAAAGGAGAATTCTGGGTAAAGGTATGTGAACATCAAGTTATTTTAGGTAAAAGTCCCTATCAACTGGAAGCTTCTGCATCCTTGTGGTGAGCAATTTTGTCCCATATTCCATCATATGTGACCTCTCTGAGCCTTCTGGACATCCCTTACTTACCAAGGTCACAGTGGCCCTGATACACTCAGAACCCACTCCATGCCATCTGTTTTTAACTTATCAACAAGTTAGTTCCCCAAAACTAAATGGTCAGTTCTTGTTTTTGTTCAGGTCAAACACATTTAAAAGCCCAATGTTGTGCAATACATACCCTGGACTTAATGATTAATAAAAATGGCATTTGAATTCCTCAGGTGCCTCCTTTTAACAATAATCAACAAAGAGGATGTGTTCATTATACCTTCATGGAGACCAAAATGCTTTTTATCCAAAAGTTAGTGGGAGAAAACGAACGAAAGGAACTACATACCCTGAAGAACCACACCCTAAAATAACGGGGAAGGCTAATCCAAACCTTACAAGTTAAGGAACTGAAATTTTAAGAAACCTTTTGGTCAATTTGGAATTTATCTTTGGGACCAATTGTAAGTACAAATGTCACTGAATTTCTTAACCATGTCAGGCTCTAGAAAAAAAAAATGCCAGTAATTCATCAGGCTCACAGACACGAAGAGAATCCATTTATTTATTGCTTATTTTAAAGTCAATTTATTTTTGTTAGCTCTTACAAATTGTACAGAAAGGTTTCATTAGAACATTTCATGTTTATATATAACTTGATTATATCATCCCTGGTTGATCTTTCTCATGCCTACCTGTAATGGCCGTTTTTTTTTTTTTTTTTTTTTTTTGTAACGGCCGGTTCTGCTACTTTGTAATGGCCCATTCTGCTGCTCCAGTCCACAGGTCAGGGTCTACCAAGAGAGAGAGTGGGGATGGAGGAAGGGTGACAGACAAAAAAGATGGATACAGGACAGAGTCTGGTCAAGTCTCGTCAAGTCTCTTCTTTATTCTCCTATATTCTCCTCTATTCTCCTTAGTCTCTTCTATTCTCCTATATCCTTCTATATAGAAAGGAAATCCTGGGTATTTATACTCTTTACCACGTGACTTGCCCTCATGGACAAGCTGAACTGAAGGCACTACGTCACGTGCCTTGTAGCCATGGATACCAGGTGCACCTTGTAGCTGGGGGCACTAAACAGTGTAACAAGATGTTTATCAGAGTGCGCTTAGCTATTGCAGGCTGTTGAAAACAAGTCTCTTGTCAGGGTATATGGCTCGAGATGGCTGTAAAGATGATAGCCGCTTTCGGAAAAGAGTCGGCTCCCAACACCTACCATCCCCATTTCCCTTCCCCTTCCATGTTCCTGGCCGTGCCCCCTTTAGTCCCACATTCTGTTCTTCCATCTTCTGCATAGGAGAAAGCATATGAAATAGTTGTCTTTGTGACACTGACTTATCCCATTAACTAAATGTGATGATTTCGGTTTCCATTCATTTTCCTACAAATGGCAGGACTTCATTCTTTTTATGGCTGAGTAAGCCTCCAGGCAACTTTCCAAAGATACGAACCAAGATGATTTGACATCTGAGTAACCCTTCACCTCTGAAAACAGACACCCCACATATCCCACAACCCCAGAAACCATGTGAATTGTCTTCCTTTCTTTATACCTCTCATTTCATCTCTTTTACTTGCTCTTCCTTTCAAATTTTTAGTATTCTTCAAGCCCCAGTTCAAAGGTCACACTTTTCCTGTTGACCTTTCTATAGTCTTGTAGTGAGTCAGAGGCTGCCTTCTGCTGTATTCCTGTGGCTCTGACATAGTACTCACCATGGTCTGCTGTCTATCCTTGCTTGATATTTCTCTAGCTGGACCCTGGCATCTCAGATGGATCCTAGCACAGTTCCTGGCATGCAACCAGCATATAACTAAATTTAATTAAGCAAGTTGTGCGCTATACACCACTACTTTCAGAGCTTCTTCAAATTTCAAGTAGAAAATGATTATGTTATTTCATACACTAGAAGATATACTTCACCTGCTTGTAGTCTCTGGGTCAGGATGGTGCTATTTCATGCTCTAAAAGGCATAATTTACACATGAAGTCAATAACTCCTATAGACCACTACAGCCAAACTTTAATAAGTTGCCACTGCCAACATTCAACTCACCTGATGAAACCAATAGTGAGCCAAAGTGAGTATAATTATTTGATTCCTGCTAGAAAGCTCAACTCCTATATAGCTATGCCATATAATTGGAAACAGCATGAATTTGATATGTGAGCCTGTCATTGTGTAGTTTTCAAGCAGATGAACTCATGTGCTGTTCTGGATACCAGTAAATATCATTTTTAAAGGCACCTTCTCCTAAGATTTGTTTTTCTAAAGAGTTTTGCTGAAGTAAAAATTAATCAATAAGTTCCTATAGTTACATTTATACTTATTAAGAGTTGCGATCTCAGACTGGCCTTCAAGACCCTCTAGTATATACACACAAAGCTCTGAAAACACCATTAATGCATGGCTGGGCCTTTTTCTGATAGGCAGACACAGGCACACAGACACTGGATTTTAAGCCTTCATGAAGAAAGAAGCTGATCCCTTTGGAGGCCAGAAGTCCTTCCATCTAGTGTATTTCTGCTTTCACTACCATTTTGTCCCACATACTCCTTCATCACAACCCTTACATCTGGACTGAGACACTGCTTCTTCTGGAAGCCGTCTCCCACGAAGATCTCTACTTGCTCTGGGATGCTTGCTAAACTTAAAATGAGTGATCTTCAGTTTATTACACTATAATAGAGTGCCTCATCTTGTTCCTTAGGTTCATATGTGTCTGGTCACCTCAACTAGGTTATAAGTTCCATGAGGGCAGAGACCACGTCTTATATTCTAAAGCAATCATTTAATTTGTTTTGAGAGGGATCTTGGATAGGAATCAGAGACACATAAGTTTGGGATGTAGGCTCGCTAGCCATCTTTCTTGCAATAGACCTTTCTTCACAGTTTGTTAAATGCAGAGAAGAGAGAGATGAAACGTGATGTGGGCCTTCAAGAAGAATAATTGAACAGCAAATGGTGACATGCTGTTCTCCAAGCTGAAGAAACACAGATGAAAAATAGTCATTAATGATGGAGAAAGGTCAGGATCTTGAAAGAACATTTGACCAAGATGGTTAAGATTAATTAGCAATCCATTATTTATGCTCCACCCATTTCTAAAGGACAAGGGCAAGTGATGAGGGAGGGAGGCCACACCTCTGGTATTCAATTAAGAGGCAACCTGCTCTTCAGTTGGCTCTACCTTTATGTGGGTAACTGTGCAAAGCACCTGCAGACTTAAGCCTCACCTATAAAACAGGAATAATCCTATCAGCTGCTGCAAGCATCAAATGGGGCCATAGATAATATAGAATTGTCAGTTGCTCTACAGATGTTAAGAATTCTCCAGAGTCTACAAAATTGGATAAATTCTTTCCTAAATAGGATATCTATCTAAAAAAAAAATCACAAAAATCCTGAGATCATACATCATAAAATTTTGCAGCTAAAATTACCAGGCAAGATTTTCTGTCTTGCCACAGTGGCCAGAAGGAAATGTGTTCCCAGTAATAGATTTTGCTCTGCCCTGCCATTTGTGTTTTGAAGATGGGATTCAAACCTGGATGACCTCCCTATCATTTGCACTTCCAGTCTGGAGATTTTGATCACTCTCTGTATTATTCCCTTGATTGCTATTCAAGACCCCCTCCCCCTTTTTTTTTTCAGATGAAGAAGTAACTGCTCGGGAAGGTCAGGGCAATTAGCGTTCTCCCAGATAGTACAAGATGGAGCCAAAGGACAGAGCAGCAGCCAGATTCCCCTCCCAGACACTGTAGTACCTATAATCCATGCTGACACAGAGCCTGGTACATACAGGGCTCTAGATGTGTAACAACAAATGAAGATGGATCCATTAGATGTTGAACCAAAGACTCTTCCTACAGATCCCCATGTGTGGATACATCAAAGTACACATTATTGGGGCCACTGGGCCACCAGCCTGGGTGGGTGGTAACAGTGCAGTCAGGTCCAGTGACCCAACCCATAGTCCTTCTGTCAGCTCCTGGCCAGCCATGGAGTTCTGTCTGCTGGAAGTTTTCTGCCCTCAGGTTCTTTTCAGAAATCTGACAGGCCCAATAAAGGCCCAGTGCTAATGGAGACAGCCAGTTTTGCCTTCTCCCAACAGCCCAGCATTGTCACCACTGACACAATGGGGCCGGCTGTAATCACATTACACCCTCGTCTTTCATAATTACCCTCTTTCCCTGAGAGACAGAGCATCCCAATGGCAGAGCGGGAACTATTTTTAAGCTAATTCTAACTTACAGGGGGAAAAAAAAGCACAAGAAGTGTCATTTTCCTACAGATACGCTACTGGTTTATAAATCACCCCTAGTGACTAAGCGGAGACTAAGGTTGACAGAAGCTCGAAACACTAAGCAGAACACTGGCTATCCACCCCCAGGGGAATGTCTTCTCCCTGCCCACCCAACACCTACACACTCATTCTCTCCTGTTTTCATCCTGAGGTCCTCCTGCTACTCCCCATCATCTCTGACCAAGGAATAAGGAAAAGAAGGGGAGAAAGCCAGAGGCCTGTTGGCTCCTGGCTGCCTCTCTCTCTCTCTCTCTCTCTCTCTCTCAGTCTCTCTCTCTCTCTCTCAGTCTCTCTCTCTCTCTCTCTCTCTGTCTCTCTCTCTCTCTTTCTCTCTCTCCATCTTTCCTTCACTCCTGTCCCCATACTTGTCCCAGCTTCTGTAGCCAGACCTTTCCTTCCTTTGCTATGTCTGTAAAAGCTGATGACTCATAGAATATTTTTCCATAACCTTCAAAGATCCCTTCAGTGTGAAGAAATAAATCCAGAGGATGATGTGGGGGAGGTCAGGGAAAGAAGAGCCATGCTAGAAGGACTTTAAGTAGTACAAGAGGTTTCCATCCAACTAAGGTGACTTGACCTCCCCACAGACCTCCCTAGAGACCAGTGAGCACCTCATTAACTCAGCACTAAATCAGCCTTAAGGACGATCCCGTTATCCACCTCTTACAAATTGCCCGGAGACACCTCTGGTACAGGCCATGATAATTGTATTGATAAAGAAGCTGGAGCAGAGGAAATGAATCAATAGAAGCACACAACTTCTTGAGTATCAATCTATTGAGTTAAGGCAACACCTTCGAAGTGTCATTTGTCCCGTCATTGGCCATCTATCTTGCTCATGACTGTTAGTGTGTCACTGAACCTGGGGTGTATCATCTACTCCTAGGGATTGTTTTCTCATCCTACCTGTAGAATTGCTGCCAGTTTCTTTCACTAAGTGGGTGTCTTCCTAGTTCCTCCTCTGTCTCCCCTTTCTTTTTTTTCTTCCTCTGATTTTTTTCCTCCTTTCCACTGCCTGAACCTACTAGGCAGCTACAGTAAAATAACATCATAGAGTGGGCAGTTCATAAAGAACAGAAATTTATTTCATACCATTCTAGTGGCTAGGAAGCAGAGAACAAGGTGTTAGCAAATACTGAGTCTAAGAGCCTATTCTCTGACTCTTATGAGGCATGCGACTTCTAGCCATGCCTATACATGGTTAAAGGGCTAAGAGGTCTCCCTAGATTATCTTTTTTAAGAGTACTGATCCTATTTATTGGGGGTTCTGCCCCATGACCCAAATATTGTCACTTTGGGTGTGAAGATTTCAATGTTAAATTTGTGGAGGTGGGAGGGGACCCACCAAACATTCAGACCACAGCGTCCCTGTCTCCTATCACTAGTCTATGTCATTAACAGACCCTCTGGGCTCCAGTTTTAACTCATGCTAGTTTATCTGACCACCATCTGATAACATAGGCAGAAATAAGGAAGAGAGGAGCCACTGAGTCATCTGAGAAGTGAGATTGTGCACCTAGCTTCAGTGGTGCCCAGCACTTTGCACCAAAGGCAGGGCACTATTTTCAGAGCTGGTGAGGTACCTCTAAAGAAGACAAAGCCAGCTATCATAGGATTCACAGGTATAACAGCAGACTGGGTCTTCCTGGAAAATTTTCCAAAGCTCTGCCCACCACCATTATTTAAAATGTAGATAAAACATCCTCCTGCATAACAGTCAGCATTCTCAGTAAAATGAGGAATAGGAGACAGGAGTAGAGAAAGAAGCCAGGCAAGGGAAGTTTTTGGTGACATAAGAAAAAAAGACACTTTGAAATAGTTATTGACCTAAGTTTGAAAAAAGCCAAAGGCACTTCATATACCTTTGTTTCTGCCCTTTTCTGCTGAAGCTGACTTTGGCTAGAGCCTTCATTACCCGTCTCCCCACCCCTTTTCTGTCTCATTCTAGAAAAGCAGCTTAAGAAGTGAGCAGACCACCAGTGGTCTCGTAACTCCTGAACTTCAGTGGAAGTTGAGAATACAAAGGGAAATGAGAAGGCGCCAAGCAAGCCAAGGTCTGGCTCTCTGTAACGGCTGGCTGAGCCAGGCTATTCCTGGGAAGGGGCAGGTTTAAAAGCTGTCTCCTGTTCCACCTCTAGCTGCAAAGTTTACTGGTGGAGATTTTTTCCCTGATGCTTGAGTTGAAGCAGAGGCTGGGCACTTATAAATCAAAGCCATCAGAAAAGTTTTCCCCCAAGGAGGAGAGACTGAAGCAATTTCTAGGGAAACAGCCTGGATTTGTGGAGAAAACATTAAACTAAAAGTCACGGCTGTCAAAAAGCCCTAAATCTGAACCTGGGAGAAGAGAGTGTTGGTAATGTAAGGGCGAATCTTTTCATGAGAACAGTATGTGGCTACTAATTAAAGCTGGCTGAAGAGCAGCCATGAAGACCCAGGCTCCAGTCAGCAAGATCTCGGTCTAACACCAATTCATCTATTCATTAGCCGTTCAGTACTGGTCAAGTTACTTGGCCTTTTCTCATGCTCATTTTCTCCATCTTAAAAAAAAAAAAAAGGAAAAAAGAGGACCAACCATCACAGAATATCTCCATAGGAGTTTACCTGCTGTCCGTAGCAAACTAGAGTGATTGATGTCTCTTTTACATGAGTGGGTGCCCCATTCTGATTACTTCCCCCCAAGTCATACTCATGACAAATATCTTGAATATCTTAAATATCACTCCTTTTTTAGCTCATAAATGTTGCTGCAAGAATACATACATAATGTAGTACAAGGCAGGTACATAGCTTGTTCCAATTACTCCTGGTATTTTTTTTATAGGTTGAGTCTTGTCTTCTCATTGTGTCTTGGTTGAAGTCCTAGCCAACAGCACCTCGAGATGTAGCTCTACATGGAAGTAAGCTCATTACAGATATGGTTAGCTATGTTAACATGAGGTCAAGCTGGAATAGGCTGGATCCCCAGTTGAACACAACAGCATGTCTCAGAAGACTGCATGCAAAGACTCGGATATGCAGGCAGACAGTTTGCACTGATACATCTACTAGGCAAGAAACGCCAAGGTGTGCAGGTCACCAGCTGAAGCTTAGAAAGAGGCACAAACAGAGTCACTCAGAGCCCTGGGGAAGAGACAACCTTGAGGATAACTTGATTTTGAAGTGCTGCTGTTTTCAGCTACTCTTTTATGGGATTCTGTTATGGAAAGTCTAAGAAACTGGCAGACTTTGGGAGTGAGATTGCTAAAAACCTACTAAGACCATGACTCTGTAAAATACTGGGAAAACGTTTACCATTGATTTTAGTCCTGTTTGTTCTCCTCTGGTGAATGAAAACCCTTCTTCAGACTTCTCAAAATATTTGGCCTGTACTTGGATACCTCCAGTGACCAGACAGGCATATACTACCTGCCATCACAGACACTGGGAAAGTTATTGCTTACATATGGAAACTACTTCTCTAGGCCCTTGTGCCATGTAAAAGTCCAATCCGTTGGCACTAGCAGCCCTTTAAACACACTCATTGAACAAACTATATTCTGAATATAACTTTCAACAAATACAGTTCTAGAATGAACTCACCATCATCATCTTCCTCCTCCTCCTCCTCCTCCTCCTCCTCCAAACCTAGAGAGAAATCTATTAAGATCCATCTCCATGTTATCCATGGGTAGTCTAAATTATGTGTGAGAAAAATTAATCCCCAAAACTGTGCTTCCAAAACCAAAAGCTGTGCTGCAAACAGACTGGCATGGGAAGAGGGTCTCTGTTTCATGCAGTCACTTAGAGACCCAGAGTGATAGAGGTGCCACCATCTTGCACACAGCTAGTCATCACAGAAGGAAAAATCTTTGAGCAAGCGTCTTCTGAGGAACTGGATACCTCAACCTGGGAGGGACACTCACCATTTCCTCTCATGAATTATGGGGCAAAGTGTGATCAGGAGGGCCTGGAATAAGTGAGGTTCAGAGGTGCCCAAACCCTAAAACCTCAACTTGAGAACAAAATCTCATGCTGAGACTGACAGGAATAAGGACAGCTCCCTCCCTATTCTTGGTTTACATGCCCCAGGGCACATAGCCCCACATCCCCCACCTTCATCCTTCTTGGGGAAGTCACATAGCCTATTGGACAAATTATAGGTTTAAGTATCTGGAACCCCTCCTCATGCAAATGAAGCATTAAGCTCATCAGCCTCAGCCAATAATGTACACTCTCTTTGAAAACCACTAACCACTCCCCAAGGTTTATATAGCTCTTGTTACTCCTGAATAAAGAGAGCTACTGTTTAACAGAACATCATTCAAGAGAGCTGTTTCACTTAACATCATCAAGAAGACCTGCAACACTGTCTTGGAAAAGGCCTTCCCCCTAGCTACTCTTTTGGTTAGACTAGACTTAGATCCTACAAACTCCTCCACCCTGACAAGCTTCATTCCTTTCATTCCACTGTCTCACAATGGTGCCTGAACACCCCAAGAGACAAAGCAGAGCCAGGCTCACAATGATTCTCTGGCAAGAACAATAGATCTGGTCTCATATACCCAAGGAAGGTTAAAAAATCCAGTCCTACTGTGTGCCTGAAAGCCAGGCCAGTAATATTTGACAAACAGTATCAAGAGTCCTGTCCTCCTCAGGGTCACTTTCCCTGCTACAGAGCAGATGTATAACTGTCCTCTCTGGACATCTGGCATACCCTTTAGTCATGGTCATCACCATGTACTAGCGTGCTTGTGTTTTACTTCTCTCTGAAGCTGGGAGTTTCTCAAGGAATGGGAGCTGCTCATAACCAATGTTGTCACCAGAAACATTTGAGGACAGTGAGCATTATGGCAGTGAAGAACAAAGCCCTGTTTTGCAGGGTCTTTCGACATCCACTTCCTCGACTCACCCCAGACATCCTGTTATTCAGATGCCTGAGATCTACCCCTGCCCCAGAGCCCCTGCATTTGCTGTTCCCAGACACTCTACCCCAGTTCTGTCAAGTATCCTTTCAGCTGTGATCTGATCAGACAAGCCTTTCAGGATATCACTCTGTAAATATGACCATGAACCCTCACCTGCTTAACTCAAAAACTCCTTTCATCAATTTTTTTCTCTCCACAATAGCTAGCTTTTCCTGACTGAAACTAACACAGACATATGTATCATACAATATGATATGATTATATGTAAAATATCAAGTAATTTACATTTGTATATACAATATTAAGTTTGATATTTATTTTCCGTGTCCCCTTTTACTACACCCTTCCAATCCCATACATATGAATGCAATTTCCATAAACATGGGGCAGGGATCTAATAACTACTCAATAAATATCTGTCAAATGAATGAGTGATGAAATAACATATGAATCTCCCATGTTCTCACCTCTCTGAATGAAATGCTAAATTTCTCTTCCTCAGATGACAAGATTTGCATTCTTTCTCCATGCCAATCATCTAGAAATGATCAATTATTGGTGCAGTAAGGACAGACAAGCTCCTGATCTATATTTCACCCCTATTTCAATTAATAAAGCCTATGTTAAAAAATAAATTTGGTTTTACAAATATTGCATGGTCAAGTTACTTATATAAGTTTAGATATTGACTAAAATATTGATTTTTTTTTCATGTAAAACTCCAACTTTCCTTTTCTCTACAATTTGTAGTGGTTGTTTTAAACCCACACATAGAATCTAGCATCTCTCTCACTCATAATTCCCCTATCATTGGTCCTCTTTTTCATTTATAATATCACTTATTCTTTATTCATTTCCTATCTACAATTAGCCCAAAAACTGTATTAAGTGCTATAGACCATAAGGTAACAATTTCACAATTTCCATAAGAAAATATTATTCAGCAATATCAATATGAATCAGGTAAATAAAGTTTTGTTTAAGAAAGACAGCAAGGCCTTATGTATGTGTGAAGGACTGTTGACAGACCCACTGTGAGAATGTTGTCATGACAGAAGTGTAGAAGTGACATCCAAGGATATAATCCCTGGAGCAACTCAAAATGGGAAAACAAGTATAGGCTAAGATAAAAGGGGCCTAGGAAGAGCTCACAGCTGTGGGGTCAATTCAGTTTAGACATGTCTGTCCATCTATTCCAAAGGCAGATTTGCTTTATCTAGATGTAACCAATGGATTGGCATCTCCCAGAGTATTTCTAGGGCTTCATCAACCTTGTTCAAGGATAAAGTATGAGTTGGGCTTTCCTGGTGCCAACTAGTAAGACATTTTACATGCCTCTGCATATTTGGGGTAGTCTTTAAATAGAAGAAGAACCAAATGGTATGAAACAGTATTTATTTATTTATTTATTTATTTATTTATTTATTTATTTATTTATTTGAGTCAGGGTTAGGAACTGAATAAGTATTATAGAGATAATGGTAGAGATAATGGTAGAATCATCATTTTAATCCTATAAAGTTGGTACCATTCTTTAGCTCCACTCTACAGATCGCAAAGCTGAAAGAGAGGTTAAGTGGTCTTCCCATAGATAAACATTTATGGGGAAGAGTTTTGAGCCCAGACAGTCTGGCAGTCTCCGCAGCTCTGGTCTGCCCCACTTTCTCTCCATATTAGAAACAGGGAGAGAAAATAATACAATATATAACATAAAAGCTGAGTAATAAAATAAGATTTTTATGCTAGTCACTAATACCAGTTATTCTTAATTCAATGAAGTCTTAGACATTGTTCAGAGTTGAAATTGAACAGAACAGTCAGTAACTTAGGGTTAATGGAGAGAGATTAAATGAATTGGAGAATGACTCAACCTTTGGCTCACTGAGCATTTACTCATTAAATCATCGATTTATTCATTCTTTCATGCATCTGCCTGTCCATGCATTCAACAACTAAATACTGAGCACTTCCATATCCTACACACACAGCAATATGCTGCAGTGAAGACATGATCTCATTCAAATTCACCTAGCAAGCTGGGTAGGAAAGTCAGGTGTAGGGAGGCCATGCTCTAGCATGGTAAACACTACAAGAAATGTACTCACACAAGAGCGTGAGGGACAGGAAGTCTAACCTGTATTTGAGGAATGTATGAAGGAACAGAAAGGAAATTATGGAAAGAGAATGCTTCATGGAAGAAGAAAAAGCAGTGAACCACACCCAGGCAAATTTTCTAACTTTAGTATTGAGAAAGTTCTAGAATGTCCAGTTTCCATATAGGACAATAAATAATTGAACATTTTCTTTTTTTTAAAAAAAAAAAGAGTCTTATGTATCCCAGGTTGATCTTAAACTTGCTGTACAGAAGAGTTTGGCCTTGAACTCCTAATCTTCCTGCCTCTTCTTCCCCTATACTAGGAATAAAATATGTATGCTACCATGCCCAAGTTTGAACACTCTTTTTCTTTTTTTTTAAGGCATTGAAGCATTGTCATTAAGAACACAGGTTTGAGATCAGTCTGGCTAGCTTTCTCATCTCAACCCTTCTAGGCAGAAATTGTTCTGCTATAAGATGGATATCATCTTAAGAATCTCTTAGAGATCAAACAAGATCATGTGTGTGCGTTCAGCTCCATCTGCTCCTTGTGTACAGCCAGTGGGTGTTAGCTGACATCGATCACCTTATTCTTAGCCTCATAGTTATGGCTACTTGGCTCTGTAATCCTTAATCTTCTTAGTAGCTCTGAGTTTACTTGAGAACCAAAATGTCTAAATCTCTCTCCTTTTTTTTAATCTTTTACACAGGGAATAGAAAGGAAATATCATTTTTGTAAAACCTGATTTTTATTACTGTGAATTTATTATACTGCATGGTTCTTGGTGACTAGGTAACCAGTGAAGGAGCTAATTCATTATTTTAGCAATTTAAACAGGACTTCGGAAGAAAGGCACCCTGTGGTCACAGAGCATGGGGACTACACTAATGAGAAGATTAAAACAAAGCTTGGCTCACATCATCCCAGATAAATCACAAATGTACCCAAGGATAATTAACAATCACAAACTGCCTAGGACTACATTATTTGGCTGGTTGGTTTTTGTGAAGTCAACCCATATTGAATAGGTGAGCTTAAAGGAGTTGATGGATAAGTTATTTGACGTGACCACTGAGGTTACTTCATAATAAATATTTGAGGAGACACAGGAGTACCCCAAAGTTTCTGTGATCCATTTCATCCTAATCCTAATTTAGAAGTGAAGAGAAGCTTTGATCTCTTCTCAGTAGAAGTGGCTGTTCACAGAACCTCCATTCCTAACATGTGTTCTAGAAATTCCTTGCATACTATGGGGACAGACTGCTAAATTATGTGCATAAATAGCTACATTTGTCTGATATTCCAGTGCTATGACAAAAGACCAGAAAAGAACAACTTCAAGGAGGAACAAATTTTTGTCTCATTTCAAAGGTTTCAGTCCATCATGCAGATGATGTGGCAGAGCAAAGTTGCTCACTTTGTAGTGGCTGGGAAGCAAAGAGAAGACAGAAATGGCTAAGGATTAGCTATACCCATGTCACTGTTCCGATGCTGTGAAGAGACACCACAACTAAGGCAACTCTTACATGAGAAAGCATTTAGTTGGAGGATTGCTTATGGTTTTAGAGGTTTAGTTCATTATCATCACGGCAGAGAATCTGGCAGCATTCAGGCAGGTGCTGAGGCAGTAGCTAAAAGCTACATCCTGATCCATAGAAAGAGACTCAGAGCCTGACATGGGCATTTGAAACCTCAAATTCCACCCACAGTGACACACATCCTCCAACAAGTCCATTCTTTCTAGTCCTTCTAATCTTTTCAAACAGTAGCACTTCTTGGTGACAAAGAATTCAAACATATGAGCCTATGTGTGTATGGGGGGCATTCTTATTTAAACCATCACAACTTTTGAAGTAGTCATCTGCTCCTTCCAACTAGTTAATGCTGCAAATGTATGAAACCATCAATGGATTAATCTATTGATGAAGTCAAATCCTTAATCCAATTCTCAGATACCCTCCAGCTGCCAAACAAGCTTTGGGAGGGAGGTTTTTGAAACTAAAGTCATAACAATACGCTCATGTAGAAGTGATGTCTATTATCAAGAATCCAGTCTTTGAGAGAAGACCCAGCATTCTGACTGATAATCACTGTCTCCTCCTAATTTTCCACACAGCCGCAGAGAACTTCTGTCTGTGTGTGTTCTAGCTTTACAGAATGAGAGCTGTGGTGGCCCAGCACAGGTTTTTAAGGTCATAAGAACCCTTGCTTTCTCTTGCAGATTCCTATAACTCCATGCTGGCTACTACCGAGAGCTCTTGAACCAAGCTCTGGCTGAGACGATGGGGATCGACGGGGAAACAGTAGTCTTGAAGAACATGCTTATTGGTGTAAACCTGATCCTGTTGGGATCCATGCTCAAGCCTTCTGAATGTCGGCTGGAGGTGACTACAGAAAGGGTCCATAGACAAACTGTGGAGGAGGAAGGAGGGGCTTCTAGCTACAACACTTCCAGCAAAGAGCAACCTATGGTCTTCAACCATGTGTATAACATCAACGTACCACTAGAAAGCCTCTGTTCCTCAGGGCTGGAGGCCTCAGCTGAGCAGGACATGAGTGCCGAAGATGATACTTTGGCCGAATACACAGGCCAAACCTCAGACCATGAAAGCCAAGTCACCTTCACCCACAAGATCAACCTCCCCAAAAAAGCCTGCCCATGTGCAAGCTCTTCCCAGGTACTGCAGGAACTGCTGAGCCGGATCGAGATGCTGGAGAGGGAGGTGTCCTTGCTGCGAGACCAGTGCAATACCAACTGCTGTCAGGAAAGCGCTGCCACAGGTAGAGTCTAAAGAGCTTGCAGCCTGGTCCCTGGTGGATAAGGAGAGAGCTGAGTGGAGAGGGAGGTGGGATGAGAGGAAGAAAAACCCAGCATCTCTTCACAGGGTCATAGAAAAACGTGCCCAGTATGTAGCTCCCGGTTAATGTGTCATCTGTAAGATCTAAATGCAGCTGTCCCCTGAGAATCTGGTTCAGGGATTCTCAACACTGCTTCCCCAGTTCAAAATATATTAACCTGATTTTTGGTGGGGAGATGAGTCAGGTAATGGTACATCAGCTCAGCACAGTAACTTTGATGGCAGGCAGGGAATTTGATGTCTGTCTTCATTCATCTTTGGTCTTCACAGGCTGTTGAGTTGATATCTGTTCATGTTAACCTGACTGACTAGACAATGTGGTGTTCTGTTCATTCACTCACAGCCTTTCAACTACCTGAGAAAATGGTAGTCATTTAGGTCCCAGAGGACTGTCCCCATCTTCTCCAGCAAGATGGAAGTTTTATGTTGATCTATTCCATGCATGTATGTTTACATATGCATGCACTTGAGAGGTATGTGCACACACATACATACATACATACATACACACACACACACACACATACACACACACACACACACACACACACACACACACACACACACACTGTATCTTTGCTCCAGAAGGCTGAACAGTCGGTGAGTTTGTTTCTGTCTCCGTCCATCTGTTCCTCACCATAAGATGTGACCAAGACTTCAGAGTCAGACTTTGAGTTCAGATCTGCTCTGCTACTTCTGGCTTGTGCTAAGCGAGTCACATGGCCTATGACTTTTCTTCCTTGTCTACAGATAATGAGATACAAGAGCAATAAGGAGCTATTAACTATTAACTCACCTAGTAAGTATCACATAAACAACAGCTACCATTAGTTGTGCAAGAGCCTTGCACCCAGTTTTCTCTATCCAAAGCATTCTGAGGACTCGGACTCATGTAGTTCAGGCCCTGAACGATAAGGAACAGGCATCATATCATCTTGGGTACAACTGTTCACCTCAGGAGGAACCTGAGTCATTCTTCCAGGGACTTTGCATAACCACATTATGGCTCAGTCATGTTCCTTCCTAATCCCCACCCCCACCCAAACCACTATGGCAAGTTTCTTCTGGGAACATTATTTTGATAAATCACTTCTAAAGAACCCAATCTAAGATACTCTGAAAGTGATCTGTCAGAGGACAATGACTCGGATCTTATCCATCTTTACCCTCAGTGCTGTCTTAGGCATAGACACCTGCAGTAAGTGAAAATATTTATTAAGTTGAATTTCTACCAAACTACATTGTAGTTAACGCTCAGCAGCACCAGTGTGATCAAGGGATGAGTACAGGTCTCTGATTACCCTCCCCAGCACCATTTATGAGAGACCACTGCTGCCCTTTGACCTTCTCCTTGGCCATTCTAGGACAACTGGACTATGTCCCTCACTGCAGCGGCCATGGCAACTTTAGCTTGGAGTCCTGTGGCTGCATCTGCAATGAAGGCTGGTTTGGCAAGAACTGCTCAGAGCCCTACTGCCCACTGGGCTGCTCCAGTCGGGGTGTGTGTGTCGATGGCCAGTGCATTTGTGACAGTGAATACAGCGGAGATGACTGTTCAGAGCTCCGGTGCCCAACAGACTGCAGTTCCCGAGGGCTTTGTGTGGATGGGGAATGTGTCTGTGAAGAGCCCTACACAGGCGAGGACTGCAGGGAGCTGCGCTGCCCTGGGGACTGTTCAGGGAAGGGACAATGTGCCAATGGCACCTGCCTGTGCCAAGAGGGCTATGCTGGTGAGGACTGCAGCCAGCGACGGTGTCTGAATGCCTGCAGTGGCCGAGGTCACTGCCAGGAGGGGCTCTGCATCTGTGAGGAGGGCTACCAGGGCCCTGACTGCTCAGCAGGTAGGAAGGGGATCATTCTGGGGATAGCTCTAGTTGGTTAGGGAAGAAGAATGGAGAGGAAGGGACAAAATAATTTCCAGTTTGGTTGTACTCATTTGCTTGCTGTGGCAACTGTTTGCAAGTCCATAACAATTAATGAGTTCATATTCAGAATAAGATCTGGCTCTCCACCCCTGAGACAAGAACCAAGACAATGATAGTAGAGATGACAACACCTTAAGGTTCTTAACTACTACTGTCCTTAAGGTAGGATGGCTGGTTTATTAGCCCACTCTGTTGTCAAATAACACAAACACAGTGAGGTGAGTTATAAAGAGGTTTATTTGGGATCACAGTTCTAAAGTTCAAGGAAAGGTGGTTATATCTAGTGATAGCCTTCTTGCTGGCAGAGTAGCCACATAGAACATGGAGTCACATGATAAGAATAGGGATTATGTGGGTATATTGTCACGTTTCCTTATTACGCTGCCAGGATTCAATCATGGTGTCCACTCTGATGAGCTAGCTAGTCTGGATCACTGAGTTTTTCCTCTTTTTAATAAGTCAGAATGGGCATTAAGTTTCAATTCTTGAAGGAGTGAAGAACAGAATTCTTCAATTCTAGAGTGACACACAGACCATATTCAAATCACAGCACGTAGAAACAGGTTACTAGACTGTGCTAGGTAAGGCCGGTCTTTAACTCAGGACCAGTTGTACATACTTAAATGTATCTCCCTCGTCCATCAACATCCCATATCACTGCTTAAGGGAGGATGGCTCCAGTTCTTTGTTTATCTGGTTAGCTTACAGATTGGAGGATGGGATTGATTTATGAAATTACCGAGGAGCTGACATTCTAACAATTAGTATAGAATATTAAACAGATATGACTCATTTTGTTCCAGATGACTACAGCACAGACAGGAACCAACTCCATAAGTACTCTATATTGTAGAAAATGACAGAAGAGTCATGTCCTGCCATGGGGTTCTAAATCCTAAACCCAGCCATAAGGGAGATGGCAGTATTTCATGGGGCTGGTGGTGATTTTTATGTCTTTTTGCCCCCAAATCATATTACTCCCACTGTTTCTTTATTGTTATCTCCTACCAACTAAATCAGTAACCATTGCTGATACTTTTGGGCTCCTACAAGTATAGATTACATAATTGATCCTTTTTGTTATGAACTCAGAATGCCTTCTGGAGATTTTTTTTATTTTAAATAAATAAAAACAAACAACATTTTTAAGCTTCCTAATTGAGCAATCCTACTAACTTCTAAGGGACAAGTCCTGGGAAGCCAGCATCCATGACATTCTGTTGTTCAGCATCTGCATTTGTGGCTTCAAATTAAGCCCTTCTAAAGGATTAAGAACAACAAAGGGAGGACAATAATAGTTCACTGCTTAGAAAGAAATATTTTTTCTATATTACAATTCTTCTATAGTCGATTATTTCATCTAGCCTTTCAATTCCGTTTACTGAGTTGAAATTCCTTTCTAAAAGTATAGTCATTATGCCAATTATTCAACTGAAGCTCAAGTTAGCTTCTGAATCCCAAGCACAAAGGCAGCTGCTAGAAGCATGAAACATAACCTTGTTTCTACCAAGAGGGTGAGGCTCCTGAAGGCCCCATCCAGAGAATGCCAGGGGTCAACTTGAGTCAAACTGTCTTAATGTTATTCTACAGCTTGAGCACTTCTTAATGCAATCAGTATTTGTGAATCTGCATATGCTTGTGTGTTTGAGACATAGGTTTCCACAGGGTCAAGTCTATTTGTGAAACAACAACAACAAAACAACTTGATCTGATCCAGTGTTCAAACTAAACTGGAGACATGAGGCCTTGATCACATCAGACAAGACTCAGCTGCTGCTAATACAGCTGCATCTGGGTCAAGTCCAAACCTAGCATCTGTGCTACCTCTGACATAAGGGCTCTGACCTGCTTGGGGAAGACTTCAGCAAACCCAGATACATTTTCTTTACTGGTTCAAAGCCCATGAGGAAGGACAGTTGCATAATCTCCATCTGTTTCTATAGCAACCCTGGAGCCACCTCTCAGTGCAGGAGGTACTCTTCTTAATGCCTGCCTTTAAAACCAAGTGCCACAGGTCTCTTCCAGAAAGGGATGTGGGCCATTATCTAAAGTGCTACTTCACTGGCTCTTTGTGAAGGGCACGTAGGAGTGGGGCCTATTTACTCACTGTTTGACATTTCTGGCCAGGTGCATGCAAGACAGCTCCCAGGAGTGCAGAGCGAGAGGGGGCAGAAGGGTCAGAAAGGTGAAAGCATCAAGAGCCACAAAGTAGACTTCCTTGTAGGTCACTATTTTTCTTTGGCAGGACATGGAGAATAACTGCACACCTTGTGGATTTCATTACGAGGACCCCTATATGGCAACATCAGTCCAACTGACTAGTTGACAGCAAGGCCATTACAGTTGGCTTCTAGCCTTGATCTCTGCCCATGGTATGCCAATGGTCTTTCTGCCTTGTCCTCTATCCATGCAAAGATATAATACAAGCTTCAGGAAAAAAGCTATATTGAGCTTCTTGTTTTACAGATTTGAAAAGCAGCAGAGACAGGTTTTTCCCAGAACCAACAGCCCATTAAGAGCAGAGTAAGAATGAGAACCCTGACCATCCACCAACTTTTTTGAATTCTCTAAACCTCTTTGAGATGCTAAACCAGAGTTGCAAAATAAAATCGTTGTCATCAAATATACAACGAGTAGTCTTTTGACATAAATGCTGAGATTAGCAAATGGTTTTTGTTTTGTTTTGTTTTGATGAGAAACGCCTAGAGTCCCTTGTGCACATCCATCCCATGATGGTGGTCAGCTCAGGAGCTGGTGAGTGAGCTGTTGAATGCTCCCTAAGAGTGGCTGGACAAGGTTCCCTGGAATTCAGAGAGATGTGTGGAGATTTCTCAGCATTATTGCTCAGCTCTGTCAAGACAAGTTGCTGGACCTCTGGCTCCTGAAAGCAGTTTTCTATGGCGCAAAATGCAGCCTGGAACTGCATTCCAGGGTGCTCACTAAGGTGCTCACTAGGTCTCACGATGAATGTTGCAAAGGAGTGAGGTTGCAAATGCTTGGTACTCCCCACCCACTCATTGCATGCACTGCTTTTGTAGTTTTCTTTATAGTATTATATTGTTTTGTTTGATAGCAATGGCTGACACTTTCATTGGCCCATCACTCACCATAGCACTTCCACCACAGATAACAGAAGATGCTGTTCTCCCAATCAGATGTGAAGGCAGTATTCACTGTCTGAGATGAGGAGGATAAATGCTTTATGATTCTAAATACCCTGCTTAGATCATCCACCACTGTCATCATTAACTCTGTTTTTCTGGAAGAATCAAAAAAGGAATATTCTGAGTAGGTCCACAGGCCCTAAAAAGTCGCTTTGACATTTGGAATGACCGTTTCTTCCCCTAACAGGTGGTGTCCTGTCAGTAAGTCTTAGAGTAAAAGTGTTGACCCTTAAGAGGTGGCACAAGAAAAAACTCTGTTGAACTCAAGTCTGGATCATTTGTAGTATTTCCCATGGAGCTTCTATACAGTCCTTGAAGGGCTGTGCATACATGAAAGAAGAAAGCAGGTGCAATGTGTAGCTTGCTCCATGAAAGATCCGAGTTTAAGTCACTCTGCTCTGACTCAGTTCCTTGGATTTTGGTGCATACCTCCACTTAGCCCTCTTCTGTGATGTTAAGATTACTCTGCCTACCTACCTACCACAAGTGGATTTTTAACTAGTTAAATAATAGATCTGACACACTTTATAACTGAAATGATTTATAACCATAATCTAGAATTCTGTATTGGCTGACAGCTTCTCTAATCACTGTGCCTTGATTCAAATAATCACTCCTGTGTTTGTTTGCTGTGTGCCTCAGTTTCCTCATCTATAAATTAGGAGTAATAATAAAACCTATCCTGCTGTGCTGGTGGGAGGTTGAAATGGGATGACCCACTGTAGAGTGTTTACTGTTTTCCTGGTACATAGCAAACACACACACACACACACACACACACTCACCCCACAAACAAAAACAAACAAAGAAACAAAAACCCCATGCCAAATAGCATGAGATCATTTGCACATTTTTTAGTTTTGAAAACTGGTTTAGGGTAAATTTTAAGACATGTATGGAAATAATGATACAAAGCTATTATCCCAGCAATCAGGGAGATGCGGTCTTACAGGAGGATTCCATGTTCCAGCACTGCCTGGGCTTCATTGCGACTACTACACTGTGAAAACAAAGACAAATAAATTGATTAAATAAGAAAAAAGTATAGACTTCCTGCTTTAGATAAGCTTTCTCCTCTTCACTCAGAAGAAATTTTATTTTCTCAACTGTTTAATGCAGAGAGAATGGTTTGGGGCAAAAGCAAAAGTAACTATGACTATTACGTTGTAGCATGATAGACTTGTGATATTAGTCTTTCCCATGGATCTTGGATCAGTTAAAGGGATGCTCAGTTCTCTTAGGCAAGAACTTAAGGTTTCCCATGTGAGCTGGAGGAGGCAGATGCTCTCCGGCTTGCATGTCCCTGTGAAAGCACCCAGCCTAGCCCTGTTTGCTTTTAAAGGTGAAAGTGTGAGATAGCACAGACAGAAATTCTAAACCGATAATAACTCTTCAACCAATGGAAACCTCCACCACATCCCAACATGAAAGTTAATTACGATCACTTAAATCTTGGCCTGTTCTTTGCTGTAATCTATGAGCAGGTCCAATTATAGACACTAGAGTTAGCCTTCTAATTAGTCTTAAAGGTTCAATGATTTGATGCCCATCCTACAGTGAATCCTCACTTCCTAAGGGAGCTGTACAAGTGAGGCTATTTCAATATGGTTTAACCTTTGGCAGCTCTGCACAGCATTTGCAAAGCTGGACAAGTGAGAAAAGCAAATCTCTCAAGAAGGTTTTCTGGTCAACCTCTCCAAGGTCAAGGCTAATGAAAATTAGTTTGAAACAAGTTACATCTGCTTCAATACTTAAATGCCATCCTTTTAAAAAGAGGAATATTACAAGAAAGGACTACTGAGCATCTTCATTGGACCATGAGATACAAGATATCCTGTTTTGGCTTCTTATAATTTGTAAGAAAAACAAGAATTAGTCTTTATTTCCACTTGCTAAATCAGAACTGGCTGTCAGGGCAGTCTGACAGCAGTAATTTATTAAAGTATCAAACTGCTTAACTGATCGTGTGTTGTAAAAAAAACTCACATCTGACTCTATGAAAACAAACAAGTAAGCCTTCATTTGTAGCTTTTGCAAATGTCCATGGTGCAAACACCTCCATGGCCAATTTCAAGCTACTCATGTGACAACATTAAATGTGGAGTTGGAAACAGACATGCAACAGAACACAGCTATGAATTATCTCTACCAGAGATGCAACACACAAAAATCACCTTTTAGGCATAGTTAATTGTAAGATGCAGCGAGATGGGTCTTAAATAATTACCTTTTAGACACATTGCTTAATTATTGCTTCATATTGTTTTATCTTTAACAATGACAATACCTGTGAACAGTCAGGCAGAATTCTTAAAAATTTGGCAGTCAGCCTTCACAAGGCAGTAAGGAGCCAGCTCCAGCATTACATTCATTTATGGCCTTGTGGAGCTTGGAATCTTCCAGTAGAGAACCAAGCCAAGGAACTCAACAGAATTCCAGACATGGAATAAGGAGGGGGTGAGATGTGGCAAGAAACTTGAGTTCCGGGCTGGGAACGGCAATCCTCTGAGCTCATGCTGTCTGTGTATTGCCTCCTGGTAGTTGCCCCTCCAGAGGACTTGCGAGTGGCTGGTATCAGCGACAGGTCCATTGAACTGGAATGGGACGGGCCGATGGCAGTGACGGAATATGTGATCTCTTACCAGCCGACGGCCCTGGGGGGCCATCAGCTCCAGCAGCGGGTGCCTGGAGATTGGAGTGGTGTCACCATCACGGAGCTGGAGCCAGGTCTCACCTACAACATCAGCGTCTACGCTGTCATTAGCAACATCCTCAGCCTTCCCATCACTGCCAAGGTGGCCACTCGTACGTACCATTTCCCCGTCCTGATTCATTTTTATTTTCTCCTACATGAGATCATGGGCATTCATGAAAGTAGTGTCTTTTCATAATTCTTTAGGGATGCCTGTAACAGTTTGCTCCTGGCGGGGTAAGGGCTTCAGAGGTGACCCATTTACAAAAGGATCCACTGTGAAACAGGCTCTTCTGATTACAAGAGCTTCCAAATTCAGGCAACACCCACGAACTCTAGAACAAACAATATTTTAATTATTGAACACTGATTTGTCATAAGCAGGATGCTGCTGGAAGTCCAGGGAAGTGTGAGCCTTATCCAGACTTTTGAATCTAGTTAGGGATTCAAAACTAGTAGCCTTGAAGTATAATAGAATAAACAAAGGCTAAATGTTACAGGTGGCTGAGTGCTGAGCAAAGCAAGGGAAAAAAACAATAGCAACATTATTTTAAGCTACAAATGATGACATCTATCTCTAATAAAGATGTGACGTCATCTCTTCATGACCTTTTATTTTAGCAAAATACCCTAGTCACTTTAGGAGTACAAGTTGAAGTTCTAGAAGATAATTTAGAAAGCTGTAATGGAGAGAGTAAGAGCAAAGACATAGACACAAAGCAAGCTAAGCTGTCTCCATGATTCAAAACTTCTCCATGATTCAAAAGTGTTTATTATTTCTTAATAACAAGGAAGGCCTCCTCTAGATCCTTATCTGTGTTCTGTGTATGCTTAGTTCATCGTAGAAAAATATAAGAGATAGCTTACCAAGTGTTAACATTGAATCTGCTCAAAAATAAGAAGAAACACTATTTCTGGTTTTTTTGTATGTTTCCGAACTCTTACATTTTTACAAAGAATCTGTATTACTTTCAGCTTTCCAAAACAAATATGAGCAGTTCTGGGGGAAGAGATTTCCAGTAGTTGGGCAGCAGGCTGCATTCTTCTGCCCTAGATCTAGTGCAGAATCTGCATTGCAGATGCCTGTCCGCCACATAAAGACAGCAATGAAACAAGGCTGTGCCCAACTAGATTCTACCAAGACAAGCACATCTGAAGGATACAGGCTAAAGGCACAGACTAGCACTAGCAAGAGACTGGAAAAGAAGTGGACCGTGGAAACAGGGACCCTCAGAATTCAGAAAGCCCTGGGGTCTATAACGAGAACTTATGACCATATAGGGAAATACAAGCTCTGAGCTCATTTTATATAGGTCTCAAATGACAAATGACATTTGGATAACAAATGCCAGGAAAATTCAGAAAAAAGAAAATGTCAAGTTAAAAGAATTGGTCTCAAGGTCCTCAAAGAGGTCAAAGACTGAGATTTGAGAGATGTAAAGACAGGGACATGGGCTTAAGAAGTCACCTTGCTCCACTGCTAGGTGTCTAAAGTCTTAGGATAATAAAGATTGGACTTCTCCTGATTGCTGAATGTGTTAATCTGCCTATAATTGTCTCTGTTTATATCTGACCCTTAAAAAAACAAAATCTGGTGCCTGAGAACTAGTTTTAAATATCTGCAGCAACTGTGTGGCGGCAGGTCACCATTTGCTGCCTTTCCCACCGCGCTGGGGGATGAGTCACCCCCTGGAGTGCCTGGCCTATCCAGAAGCTGCTCCTCTCTGATCCACACCCATGTCTTGATGTTTCCATCTTTGATGGCTTTCACTGTGCCAATTCAGGGCATCCCCTCAGGCTAGCTCCTAGGTGACAAAGACAAACTGATGTAAACTCACCGAACATTCCTTCCAGTGGCTTCGGAATCAATCAGCCCTGCCTTCCCACCAGGGAAGCTAATCCACAGAAGAAAAAATAAATTAAACAAGAATCTATCCTTTTCCAGTGAGAATAGCCTGAGAAGCAACACTAAGAAGGGAACAGGCTTCCTAAAGAACTGTGAAAAGTCACACTGTCACACTTCAGGGCTGGTGACTGGAACTCCATCAGGGCAAGCATACTTCCACCTCACCAAACCTGTTTGTCTGTGTGTATGTACGTGTGTGTGTGTGTGTGTGTGTGTGTGTGTGTGTGTGTGTGTTGGGGGGAAATGGACAGAGAAAAAGGGAGAGATTAAGAGCAAAACAAATCTAGGTAAGCAAGGCAAGGTGAGCGAGAGAAAAAAAGGAGGGAATTTAGAGAAGAGGGATTGGGATCAACACTCTGTATATGTCTGTGCTTCTTTTGTGTACATAAAATGGCAAATTCAGACCATCCGGGTGTAGTGGTTTGAGTCTCAGTACATTCAGTATACCTCAGATACTCAAAAAAAGCATCTGCTTTTATCTAGAAGCTGGCTTACCCCACATCTCCAGTCAACCTCGCCTCCCTTTTCCTGGATGTAAAATAGGAACATTGAGATCAGATACTATCTAGCCTCGCAGGAATCCTGCATGGCACCTAAAGGTAGCATTTCAGTCCTCTGAGAAAGGCTTTTTATTGAATGTCAGGAGCTACCACATGAGAGAGGAAAAGAAAGCATGATTCTTTAAATTTTAACATTAACCATTTTCTATTATGAAATAGAAAGGACAAAACTAATGATTACATTTGTGAAGTTTGCTCCTGTATTCACCTGCACTGAGCACCCAGGCAACATGACAGTGTGCTGGCCCTGCCACTGAGACTCTATCTGCAGCAGAATTGGGATTGCCCACCACACCTTTCCTCACCCAGGACACCAAGGGAGGTCACAAGACACTGCACCAGGAAGCAATCCCTGCCCCTGCCAGGGATGGCCATGACATTGCCACCCACATTGCTGTGTTCCAGATCTCTCTACTCCTCAAGGGCTACAGTTCAAGACGATCACAGAGACCACCGTGGAGGTGCAGTGGGAGCCTTTCTCTTTCTCCTTCGATGGGTGGGAAATCAGCTTCATTCCAAAGGTAACACTCAACTGACAACTCTCTTAAACAAGCCCAATTTGGTATATTCTGATCCTCAGCTTAGGTTTAGGGACATAAAGGAAGGTACTATCCGATGAAACTGCCAAAGCTACCAAAGACACAAGATGTGATGTGAGTGTCTGGGCTATAGGACACTGTTCTCACACAGACCAGAGACTTACAACCTGAGCTCAGCTTTAGGCCTTGGATGATGGGGCTTGTAGAAAGCAGTTCAAGATCCAGCTGTCTGCTGAGAGGGTTTGGAGGAGCTGTGTTTGTAGTGAGCCTGTAAACCAAACTTCAGAAAATTGAGTCCTCCCTTAGCACAAAAGAGCAGCCAAATCAGTCACGCAGTCAGTCAGTTCACAGGTAAGTGTAGCAAAAGTTAGCTTATGGGCTTCTGCCTCTAAAGGTCAGAGATGTAAAACATAATCTTGGTTTTCCTGAATTAGTCAAAAATGAATTTCTACTCCATTAAGCAAGACTTTCTTTAAACAAATTCATTATTATAACTTGTGAGTTAAGGGTATCCTAAGAGTCCTCTCTGGTCTTTGGAGCAGTGTTTTATCTGAGGAGTTCCACAACTGTCTGCAAGTCACCAGAGCTGCTCCAGTTTCTAGCATTGTTGGCTCTGCTCATATCCCCTCTAAACATCACTCATGGATATGGAGTTCAGTGCCCTCCTCCCCCCCCCCACCCCCCGTCTTCATCCTTCACCATCAGAAAGCATGTTTTGAGTCATTCATCAGACTTAATGACAACTGACACATTTTTGGCTAACAAGACAGTGGTTTTTACTGTTCTTTTACTCCAACATTCCTGCAGCCATGACTGTTGTAGCTACAAAAGACTTTCAAGTAAATGGAATATGAACCTTCATTTTACATTTAGTTTTGTTTAGCCTGTGGAGACCAAGACTCAGAGATCTTAAGTGACATTACCTGCCAGATTTAAGACAAAACTCCCAAGTGTTAGGCTCTACTCCAGAGCTCTCACACTCCCGTGTGGATAAAGTCATGTCACAGCAAGCTTAAATACACCTAAACAGATGCTCTGTACAAGTCTGTTAGGATATGTCTTATATGAGTTAAATGGCCAATAAAGAATTGCAGGCAACTGGGTTTATAACAAGGCAGGAAGAATCATGTCCTGCTGCTCAGGCGGGAAAAAAAAACATCAAATTCTCTTGCTCTACATATAATATATAAAATTTTGACTGAGAGACAAGCCAGTCAGGGCAAGCCAAGATCAAATATACTGCTGCGTGGAATAGATGCCATAATGTATAGGTTTAAGCAATGGGGAGGGAGCATTTTTCACATTGATTTATAAGAGCATGCCTATATGTTATATATGGAGCTCCCCGGTGACATAAAGACCAAAGAACACGTAAGAATAGCAAGATTACAAAAGGGCTCTCTGTCTCCACTATTTCCAAACCGTAAGTAGGTAGATAGGTAGACTATGATTGGAAGGATGCAGGTAGGTAGGTAGCTAGGTAGCTAGGTAGCTAGGTAGCTAGGTAGCTAGGTAGATACGTACGTATGTGCATACATACAGAAGGAGAGAGAGAGATGATGGATAGATTAATGTTGACAATAAATCTTGAACCCAACATCATCAAATTACTTACTCACATTTCCTTTTCAACACATTCATCTCCCCCCTCTCTCCCTCCCTCTCTCTCTCTCTTTCTCTTTCTCTCTTTCCTATTTCTATTTTGTTCTTTGTTTCTTTTTCTTTATATCTCATGGCATGAGTGCAGGGAAAACATGGCAATGACAGATTGGCACCAGGGTAGCACCATAAGAAAGAAAGTAGAATGAGCCAACAATTCTGGATTTAAAAAAAAAATCTAGTAATAACGTCTTAGATTAAAATATTACATATGTATGTATTATATATATGTAACACATATGTATACATATATATACATGTATGTACACATACAAGCAAGTACATTATTATTAACAGCTAAGGACATGCTCATCATAACAGGTGCCCAAAAAATCTGATAACATTGATCATGACTGTAGAACATTAACTCTTTGACAAGAATCAATCTGCATCACTGCATGACTAGATTTTATTGGCAAACTCAGAAAATCCTGGATAGGCCAAAGAAATGTTCTCAAAAATTGGTTCTTACTGAGCCTGTTGGGCACATTCCTGGACCCAAGCACTTTACTGATAGTTCATGGGGAACAGATGTAGTCTGCTTTCTAATTTCCAGTGTACCCAATTAGCATCCTGCCCCTGTATCTTTCTCTCACCATATTTCTTTTCCAGTGACCCCCTTCTGATTTCTCTGTTTTTCCCCACTCTCCAGAACAATGAAGGAGGGGTGATTGCTCAGCTCCCCAGTGATGTTACATCCTTTAACCAGACTGGACTGAAACCTGGGGAGGAGTACATTGTGAATGTTGTGGCTCTAAAGGAACAAGCCCGGAGCCCTCCGACCTCTGCCAGCGTCTCCACTGGTAAGTGCCTCCAACTCTTCCCATAGCTGTCCAGAGAACTGCCAAGCATTGATGGGTGAAAAAGATTCTATGATTTTCAGAGAGCTGAAATGATTCAGGGACTCAGAAATGGATATACTCTGCCAGATCTTAGCAGAAAATACTCCTCAGCACTCACTCTTGCAAGCATACAGACCTAAGAAAGTATTTCATGGAGGAAACTCTCTATTAATAGTTCTAGTATGTTTCTACTAATCTCACTCATTAACCCTCACTCACCGACCTCTGATTGTCATAAACTTGAAAATCAGGGAGATCCAACCCATTCTTGTCTTCTATCAGACTTGGAGAAATTCAACCAAACTCTTCCAAACCTCAATCTGTTTTATAACACCTTTTCCACTGAATTGATATGAGGATTAAACTGAATACAGTACACATCATTAGCACTATACCGATGCCTGCTTAATACCTGTTATACGCACATATTCACAAAAAAAGGTGCTAGAAGTAGAAGCAGTAGGAGGCAGACTACTTGAAACCAGTAGGCAGAGTTGAGTCACTGAGCAAAGTGATGGCTCAAGTTGATTATTCTTTTAGTGCCCATAGTTTATCTCATTCAGGATCATTGTATTTTCAAGATCAATTCATTAATCATGTCTTATTTTGCCTTATTGTCCTCTTAGCTGGCAAAGGATGTTCAGCTGTAACTTAGCAACTGTGATACACATCTGTGTGACTCCTGAGAGTTGCTCAGAAGTGTTAAGTAGCATTTGGTATTAGGCTTTTTGGTTTTCATTTATTGGTAGAGAAGATTAGATGTAGAGCTTACCCAAGTTTTCTTGTTAGCAATAAAAACAGATGAGTATTAACACAGTTTTCTTTTTTGTAAACAGAAACTGACATGCTACAAAGCCAACCTTAGGTCTTAGGTCAAGAATAAAATGCTGGCTTGGGTAGCACAGGGAACCACAGTACTATTCAATAAAACAATGTCTATAGTTTAACTGTTCAAACTTAGATATTTGTGTCCAAACAGCAACAGGTTCTAAGACATATAGATTTAGTCTAGAAAATGTTGATTTTTTTTTAACTATTGTGGCATTAGCTCATGTTGCATTGGTGTAATGGAATTCCAGAGCCAAGTCTCAAAGTCAGGATCAGATCTGTATCTCTCAAATAATTTTTCTCCCATATTGTCAGCCAGGGAAGTTCTGTTTTGATCTCTTTTCTGTTTTGTACATCCATTTAAGATGTTTTCCTTAAAAACAATGTATCTCTATGGGGAGAAGGCTCAAGAAAGTTCTGTTATAATAAAGAGGACTTCAGAAGAAACCTTATGGAAGCAAAACCCTGATGATCTGGAGGGCTCTCCAGAAGGCCACAGGCACAAATCCAGTCCCCAAGGTTATGCTGGATTCTGAAGACTAGACATTTGCTAACAGGATAGATAATCCACTTCTGATATGGAGTGTCGCCAGGCCTTTCCTATGCCTGACATAAAAAAAAAAAGCATTAGCAGGTACAAGGCTGAAAAGAAAACATGCCTCAGAAAAGGAGAGAGACCATTCCAGTTGAGTAGCTTGTTTCCCAAGTATGGAGAGCACTTAAAGAAGCAATCCAACTCTGTCTCAGTTTTATATCCATATGAATTTTTAAAATAAAATTTGAAGTACTTTTTGAGAGTTCCTTAAAATTAAAATTAAAAGCTCCAAATTTAGAAAACCATGGGAAAGCTAAGCAGCTTTCAATTAAGAAAAGAAGTCCTTCTAAATGGCTTTGCATGATGTACAAAATCACAAGAAAAATGTAAAACAGGAAAAGAAAAGAAAGAAGACAAAAACCACATGCATTCTAATTTTTGAAAGGACTTGTATTTGTTGAGAAATTAGTGCTGAAATTGAAATCAAGGTTGCTACAGCCTTGATTGGAACAGGGCATTAAGACCAGTTGACCAAAGAACAGTGGTATCCAAGATGCAGCAGGAAAAATGGCTGGCTCCCATCCCTGTCTGCTTCTTTTAGGAAACAACCATTTGATTATTTCCTTCTGCTAAGGTCTGACCTACACCAACCCCCTCCTGTGAAGCTCTGAGTCCTCATCTGCACTCAGACTGGCTTTTTCCAGGCAGGCCATTTTATGAATGCAAATACAAGACCTCCTGCAGCTAACGCCCTCTGTGCTACATAATCACATTCTAATATGGCCAATCCATTATGATTAGAGTTGTTGGATCTAAAGAGTTGAAGGACAAAAGCTTTATGTGGTTATCTGATTTTCACTGATGCCTTTTTTCTTCCTCTCTCAAAAAGCTCCAGTAAAGAAAAATGTTCTCCTATCCCTTTTGCAAGGATGAAGAGGATGGTCCATTCCTTGTATTCATTCAGCACTCTTGAGTGTCTACAGGGCATCTAACCACCCTGCGACTAAATTAAGTGAAATAGCAAAGATCTGAGTCACCTAAAGCTACAGCCTATGGAAAAAAAAAAAAGATGTTTTCCATTTAAACACAAGTATGATAAATAGAACTTCATTTTAACATCAAACCAGGTAGCAAGTACAGGATCTACTGATTTTCATTTTAGCTGATGTTAGACTAAAAGCCCCAAGCTGTTCACTAGGAAACAAATGAGCATCTAGAGAATGGCTCAAGTTGGAAAAGCTGAGGAACTAACTCTAGGTTAGTCCTGATGGAGACGCCTGTGCTGGAGACAGAGTTGAAGTTGGCCCAGTGTGTATGAGTTTAAAAACAAATTTTAGCCAAAGATTCCAGAGGAATCTATGGAAAGTTACTTAAACAAACTGAAGCAAAAGAAGATAACCGAGGATGAGATATATATATACCTGAGACTCATAAAAGATTTGAACCATAAAATGGGATATCAGAAATTGAATTACTCTCTGTATCTTTCCATAAGCCCACATGGTCACTCATTTCTGCTTGTCTGTATACCTCCCTCCTCTCCCTCTTCTCTTTTTTCCCTCCTCCCTTTTCTCCCTCCCCCCCTTCTCTCCCTACTCCTCTTCTCTCCCTCATCTCCCTCCTCGCCTCTTCAGTTCTCTGCTCCTCATCCCCACATCTAATGCTTCCTATTTCTCTGTATCTGTGGTAGAGAATCTCCACACCAGCCCTGGCTCTGTACAGGCTAACTCTCTAGAGACAATGTCTAGCACTAGATAGCCTGGGAAACCCTTTGTGTCCTGTGCCTTTAGGCTCCGAAACATGTAGGCACTTGTGGAAGGAAAGAAAGAAAGAAAAAAGAAAAAGAAAGAGAGAGAGAGAGAGAGAGAGAGAGAGAGAGAGAGAGAGAGAGAGAGAGGAGAAAAATGACTCACAAAAACAACTCCAGAGTTGGAGCCCTTTGAATTCAGTTGAGCACATTTTCCTGACTGGCATGTTTCATGTCCACACATGCAAATGCCAGTCTGGTTGTCCAGACTAGATAGAAATAGAAAGAGAAAGCTAGATAGGAATAACTTCTGAATTCTCATAACGAGACTTCGGCAACCAAGTTTGTGTCTCATTTGTCTCTATTATCTCATAGCGCTTTCCTCTGGGCCCAGTGAAGATAAGAGCTGGGCAACAGGCACAGGCCAGAGGTTTTCTGCTCTCCTCCTCTGCCATTACCTATAAAAGAAATAGGTCAGAGTCATCCAAGCTAGTAAGTGCCCTTCTCCTGCCCAGACTGCGAAACACCAGCATCTGAAACCTATAGTCAACGAGTGGAGAAAGAGTCCACGTTCTGGGAGAACTGCACATCAGTGTCCATGGTGTCAACAAATGTGTGCTCCACAGAGAGACTTCCTCTTTTATATCTAATATTCCCCATCTATACAGTACATCCCACTAAGCAAGCTAGTGTAAGAAGGAAAGAGGTAAACAGATGCCAAAGAAGGCTTACGCTTGAATCAACGTCACGTTCTGTTTCTCATGCAGTCATTGACGGGCCCACACAGATCCTGGTTCGAGATGTCTCTGATACTGTGGCCTTTGTGGAGTGGACCCCACCTCGAGCCAAAGTTGATTTCATTCTCTTAAAATATGGCTTGGTGGGTGGCGAAGGCGGGAAGACTACTTTCCGGCTGCAACCTCCCCTAAGCCAGTACTCAGTGCAAGCACTTAGACCTGGTTCCCGCTACGAGGTATCCATCAGCGCAGTCCGGGGAACCAATGAAAGTGATGCCTCAAGCACCCAGTTTACAACAGGTGAGACTGGGGTGGGGAAAAGGACCTGGGCTGGGAGACAACGTGACAATGTTATTGCAGTCAGAGGACATTAAAAAATAGAAGAAGATGATGCATGCTGAGCAACCTTGTTAGTGCAGAGGCTACAAGAAGAACGTTAGAGGTTTGGGGGATTTTACTGGTATTGCTATTCCAGAATTAAGAAAAAAAAAAAAGAGTACCACCAAGTAAGGAGAGCTTGGGTCTCATCCTAACTCGGCCGCCCAGATCTGTGACTTAATGTAACTTCTTTCTTCCTTCCATATGTCTCTGATTTCTCATTTCCGAAGTGAAAAGTTTGTCCAGAAGACATTTAAGCATCTATATTGTTGGCCTAAATGGCAAATCCATGAGAGTTAAGAGAAGGTGTCTATTTCTTGAGACACTTTATTGCCATTTGCAGGAAGCTGTAGAAATTCTCTAAGCCTGAAGTGGTTTCATTACGAGGAGCACTCCTTAGCCGTGTGCAAAGCTCAACCTGCATAGTCACCAGCAAACCTTCCAATGGGGTCCCTGAGTCAATCTGCCATTTGCAACCTCTAGCAACAAGACCAGTTGCTAGAAGATAAGCCATAGACACAGCCATGAACAATAGAAAGATGAGTTAAACCCATTATAATTTTTTTCAGCCTGGAAATGATGCCCACAAGAAAGCTTCATAAAGAGCTTCCTTGAAGAGCTTTACCAGCAATCAGAAAAGCCAGGCCTCAGGGTAACTAACTTTCTCATTCAGAGCTCAGAAGCCTGACCAGCCGGTGTCTAAGAATGATAGGAATGATAGCCTCTCAAGGAAGCAAGGTCCTGTGATCAGGTTAGAGACTGAGTTTCCATGGATCTAGAATATTTGCCCCTTCCTCTCTTCCTTGGAGAGGTTACATGTCAAAGAATGTTTTTGCCAGTTCTTAGTTGATCCAAGGGTCAAAGAAAACTGGTCCCATCTAGAAGATTTAAGAACCATTGTCTTCTGAAGAAACACTAACCTACCTGTCCGACCTTGAGTTGTACTAGCTTGAGATTCTGCTACAAGATGGAGTGAGTCAAAAGCTCTAAGAATATGCAGTAACCAGCTCGCCTTCTTTATCTAGATTTTGAATCACTGATAAACAAGCAAATAGTAAGATATATGCACCTCCAAAATCAGAGCTCCAGTGTAACAGATGGCTTAGTGTTACAGCTGGACAGATTTGCAGACTGAATGGCTGGGCAAGACATGGGCTAGTCTGTCCACAGGAAGTTCTGGAGTACTACTGAGGTTAGGACACAGGAACAGGCCGAGATTGGACCCCTACAGCAGCGAGTCCCATGAGAGAGGGAAGTGAACTGTCAGTGCCCAGGCTTTGCTACACAACTCACCACTTAAGTAAGCCCATCTTCCCCAGTAAAGGAGAGCAGCTGAGAGTCTTACAGTGAGCTCCTCCCACAGAAGAAAGCAAGTGTGAATACTGGTGAACTTTCTCCCTAAAAACAAGTGTGGACTCTGGCAAGCTTGAGAAGGCAGGTAGAGTCTGCCAGAGACTCTTTAAGTTCTTTTTGAAATCCCTGGTACTAGACTACACTGCCTTGCCTGGAGTATAGTCAGTGGTCTGTTTCAGTAAACACACTGTGAGATCCCCAAAGATAGAGTATGCTTCTTAGAAAAAGCAATCAAATTATTCTCATTTCTTTTCCTTTTTCCCCCAGTTAGGCAAAAATGTTCACATAATAGCATGAGGAAGGATGGTCCTGTAAGATCCATTCTTAGTCAGGGTCAGCCTCCAGCATGTGTGTGTGTGTGTGTGTGTGTGTGTGTGTGTGTGTGTGTGTGTGTGTGTATGTGTGTGTGTGTGCTGGTATCTGCTTTGGGCCACATGTTCTGCATTCTTCTCTTAATTTCAACAGAGCTTGTATTTGAAAGTGGCTCCTTTGTGTTCTGCTCCGATAACAAGTTTGAAGAGGCAAGAAAAGAGAAGGGGGCTCTCAAGCAGCATGAGCAAAAGCAAATTCTTGATGTTCAGGTCGGCAAGATGGAGCCACACTGGCTGAGAGCCCAGAAAAATTCCAATCAAGACAATTGCATCCCACCTCCTCCTAAGGAGCTCCCCCTGAGTTTCAGTTCACTGCAGCAGGATTCTCAGTTTCAGGTTGCCTAGTGGATTGGCAGCTGTTAGGTGGCTGTTTTTCCATGCAACCTCCAGCTTGTGCCTCAGACCCATACCAGCTTCCTTAGGCTCCCTTAGGAGAGAGGGAAGTAGGGGTGGATAGAGACAAATAGCTTTGCAGACAGTTCTTCAAGTCCAGAGTTGGCAGATGCCAGCAGAATGATGAAAGGTTGTGCAGACCATCACGGGTAGGGCCCTCAGTCATTTCAGAATTCCGCTTAAATTCAAATTAAGCAAAGTGTTTTTCCAGGTGATGGCTTCGACACTAGGAGTGCACTAATTGCACAGGCAATTAAAACTGAGATTTGCTTCCTGCATGGTGAGCAGGATCTTAGTCTGGGTCTTAGAGCTGCTCTGCAAAGAAGAACCCTGGTGGAAGCACATAGAGGCCAGTAATTAGAAGGAAGCCAGACTAGGAAACCTAGAGCCCTCCCCACTTTTGCAGGCTCATGGAGACTCTGGGGTTAGTTTCCCTAAAATGAAGGACTTCACTCTGAGTCATAAGTTCCCAAAGGACTTAGGCATCTGTGCCTTTGACCTGCATGACCCACACACCTGTACTTAGTGCTTCTTATGGGCTGAAAAGATGCTAGAGTTCTGACCCTGTTTATTTGAAAATCGAGTCCTTGCAGATGGGCAGATTGAGGTGAAGTCATTGGGATTGGCTCTAATTCAACAACTGTGTCGTTATCAAAGGGGAAAATCAGGACAGAGACAGGCATGCATATAGGACATGCCATATGAAGATTCTTGGAGACAGAAACCGGTCAGAGGATGCCCAAGATGGCTAGAGAATCATGAGATGCTGAAAGGCATGTCACAGACTCCCTCACAGCTCTCAGAGGAAAACCACCATATCATGCACATACCATGTGTGTCTCAAGCTTCTAGGCGTTGCTTTCCTATGCAGACCCCAGCATGGATTGTATTATGTGGCAGCTTCAGGTAACAATACAAACATCCCAACCAGAGTTTCATTCCCTTCCCCCTTCTCACTGGTGACTCCATTCTGGGATACCCCAACAAGTTACTTCACAAGTTCAAACAGGAAGCCCTTGACCCTTCAGCTAAGATGCTGGTTTTGGACAGCAGAGAGACATCTTGTTTCTGCAAGGCTGGCTGCCTTTGTTGCAGATGTTCTGTTCCCTGTACCACTTCACCTCAGGCAATCTCAACGCCCACAGCTAAACATATTTAACAAGCCATTTCTAAAAGCGTGGAGGGAGCAATTCTGGTTAAAAAGTGGATAGGACACTTTCAGTTACTTACCACGTACTTTTTGAACATCCTCTGGGGCCACAAGCACTGTTCTAGATCCAGAGGCTATTGAGTAAACAGATGAGAACCTATTTCACGTGAATGGCCTCCAAGTGGTGGGGAGGACTGGGTGGTCAAGGGAACAGCAGAATGAGAGATCATTTCAATCATGCTTTCTAAGATATAGAGGAAAATGGATAAGACAGAAGGAATGCTCCATTGGGTTGAGTCTATCCCTCTGAGAAAGTGGCATTACAGCTAAGAACTGTAAGACCTAAGTCATGCAAGAGCTAGAGAATTATTCCAGGCAAACATAGCAGCTGGTTCAAAGGTTCTGGAGTACAAATTAGCTTGATGTGTCACAATAATGAAAGAGTAAAAGTATTTAAAAAAAATCTGCTCACTCAATGTCCAGTTAGATCGCCGCTGTTGCAAGTAAGAAACATTTAGCATGGAGCAATAGAAAGTTTTAAACAGAAAAAAATGTGATCTAACAAAGACAAAACTAGATAAAAAAAAAAAAAAAGGCTAGCATCAGAGTTCACAGACACAAGTCCTTCCAGAAAGGGTCCATTGGCCATCTGTCTTTGCTGGCATGTTGCAGAAACCTGCTCAGTCCCCTCCTACACAGATGTCCTCCAGCTGTTCTTTCTAGACCCAGAGAGGACACTGATCTCAACT
The DNA here is from genome assembly GCF_004785775.1 of Grammomys surdaster. Lineage (NCBI taxonomy): Eukaryota > Metazoa > Chordata > Mammalia > Rodentia > Muridae > Grammomys > Grammomys surdaster. Next base: position 5,331,594 of record NW_021604588.1, read on the forward strand.
CAGCCCAGTTCTGACACTCACTGCCCAAGCCCTCATTCTAGGAATGAGCACTTCTGTAATTACTGAGATCAGAACAGCTGCTCATTTCAGATAAAACACTATCCCCTCCCATAGAGTTCAGGGTCTACAAACATTAGATTGTACTCTATGCCCTTATAAAAAGAGGAAATCTCTAAGATAACAATTTTTATTTCTGCAATGGTTAATATTCATTAACATGACAAAGTTGAGAGCCACTTAGAAGACACACTTCTGGGCATGTGTATGAACTTTTTAGATTAGGTTAACTGAGCTGCTATACACCCCTAATGTGAGGAATAAATTCTGTGGGCTGGTGTTCTGGATTGCATGAAAAGCAGAAAGTGATCTAAGCATCAATACCTATCCTTCATCTTTCTCTACTTCCTGGTTAGATGGATACAAAGGTACCAATTCCCTTGTTCTCTGTACTCCAGGAACTGTGAGCCAGAACAAACCCTCTTTCCTCTTGCTTTTGTCAGCTGCTTTGTTGCAACAAAGAAAAAAGTTACTGACACTGTCCCCACTCAGTTAAGGCCACAGCCTCTTTGTCATATCTTCTCTGTATATCATTTTACCTCACATGTGTCTGCCCCCACATTCTCTGTCCATCTAACTCCTGGAGAAATAATGTACACTACATCAAGAATGAACATTATCTAGTATGATAACACAGGATGAACAAAGACCAGTTTCTCGGAAAAAATAAGCTGCAAAGACATTCATCTGCTCAAGATCCCTCACACCCACACTGAGTTGACATCACACAACAGAAGCCTCTGTGTTCATATGGAGTCACAGCAGTCTCCTCTCCCACAGGAACAAACGGGGGTGGGCTATTTGCATGGCATTGGCAGACTACCACAGTCTACTTAGAAGAAATAAATGGACCATCCCAATATTAAATTCAAGTCCCAATGGCTGGAACTATTTTGGACTTTTTAAATGACAGATTTTCAAGACAATACTTTTTTACACTGCATGTTCTTACATTGGTCCTCCTCAAATAAGCCTGTGCAGGTGGCAATCCTGGGGGAGAGAAGTAGCTCCCAGAGATGATGTAAGGAAATGCCAATAGTCATTGAGGTTCTTAGAAGCCCAAGAGCACACAAGCAGGTGCCAGGAAGGTCATTGTTGATAACAACAAGCCATCCATCCAGGCTTGGACTCCTATATTTGTATCTGGTGTCATGCTGTGCATTTCACATGCACATCTAATCTGTAGACAACTTGCAGTGTCTTCCTCTTTCTAGGAGATGGCCCTTCAGTTCTAAGACCCTGAAAGAATTGTCTGTGGTGCCATTGTTGTAGGTGTCAAAAGTGGTTAACACTGAGGCCTTACTCCAAAGTGACCAGCTGCCTCATTCTCTTCCCACTATATCACACTCACTATTCACAGTGTAATTTTCCAGTTTACATGCTGCTCAGTTGTATCAAAGCAAGAAAACCCACAGGAAGATAGCTCAAAGTCAGCCATCTCTATTCCATTTTAACCACTTGGGATTGTTCCCTGTTCTCTCCTACTGGATTCTTTTTCCTTGCTTTTAAATTTCTGATATTAATCAGCTTCTTTTCAAGTTTCTAGAATGCTACTTGAATTTTCAGGTGATATAAAGAAAACATAAAATTCACTGACATTCAAGTCCATATCATGTGACCCACCCAAAGGATGTTGGTGATATTTGCTTATTTTTAGAGATTGATGCTCCCAAGAATTTGCGAGTGGGTTCTCGAACAGCAACTAGCCTTGATCTTGAATGGGATAACAGCGAAGCAGAAGCTCAGGAGTACAAGGTTGTGTACAGCACCCTAGCCGGTGAGCAGTACCATGAAGTGCTGGTACCCAAGGACATTGGTCCAACCACCAAGACTACCCTCACAGGTGAGTAAGACCTATCTTTTGAGATGGTTGTTGCATCTATATCCTCACGGCTCTCTCTCCTCAACTTATTTATTTCAAACTACACCAACAAATCCTACTGATTTAATATATTAAGTATCTAACAAAAACATCCCCAACTTTCGAGTGCAGAGCTGTCAATCATTCTAAACACACTGTCATCTCTTCTTTTAACCATGGCAATAATCCTCTACATTTTTTAGCTTAATCTAATCCACTCTTTATTCCAGCAACATTGAATAATTTCTCAAAGTGCATTTTTATTATCCATTATATGATGTATACATTCTAGACATCTAGCATCGCCTTCAAGGTGAACAGTCCTCCAAGGCTGGCTTGTTTTTCTTTACTTCCCCTAGTCTACCTCATCTTGATGGCCTAGTGGTCTCTGGGCTCCTGGCCCAAGGGTTTGCTTCCTTCATTTCCTCAAACACACTGTGCTTCCTGCCCCAGGGCATTCTCACTGCACAAGTCATGCCAGATTCCCTTTCAGCACCTGAGTTTATGCACTACTCAAGGTCAAACAGACCTGCACTCAAACAATCCCCTCTCTACATTGTTCTGATATGTGTGAGCTGGATTATTTGATCTTGACTCTACACCTAAAGCTCCATAAAAGTCAGTTCACGTTTGTTTGTTTATTTGTTTGTTTGTTTTGTTCATTGTTGAATTTAGGGTTTAGCACAAGGCCAACCACATACTGGATCCCAGATCAGCACATTTTGGATAAACAAATGACCAAGTTAATGAATAAAGCTGCAAAAACTTAAAGTGACCCTGCCTTCTATATCCTATAAAGAGTTTGAGCTATGCTAGAGGGGAGTAAGGAAGCACTGAGGGATTTTATGTATTTATGTTTTTACCTACTTACTTTCTGAGACAGGGTCTTGCTGTGTAGCCTACGCTGGCCTCTATCTCACCATCCTCCTGCCTCAGCTTCTTAAGTGATAAACTATACAGTAGCAGCATAATGCTGAGTAAGGGATTTTAAGCAATGCAGTGCAATAAGTAGGTATGTACAGACAAGGGTCAGGGCTGAGACAAACTGCTCAAGAGTCTGTTGGTGATGCCAGAGAAGAAAAGATGGTGTATGGACTGAGGCAGTACCCTAGGTCAACACAATGCCTGGCTGGAGTTGGGGAGGTGGTGACAGATCTTGGAGGAGATAGGACTCAGTCATGGCTCCTCCTCACCCCACAGCATACCTATCCAAGAAAACATACATGTTAGACTTCATCAAAAGGTGGGTGCTTGAGGAATGTCATATGGCTTTCACATGAGAGATGAATGGCACAAAATGCTGTGGGCCAGAGGATGCCCTTGAGCCCATAGACTTTATTTAATGTTTGTGTCTTGACTTGCAAAAGCATTTGCTGTCCTTCAAGTCCAGGGGCTAATCAAGAATGAGAACAGTAAGGAAGAGCACATGATCGGAGCTGTTTTCCTCCGGAGCTGAAATCCCAGGCCTCCTTGCCAAATGAAGCTACTTAAAGTCAACTTTCAAGAGCCCTTTTCCAAACAGATACACAGCTGGAAACCCAGCAAGGAGATGGGAAATATGCTGATGAAGCAGACTAACGGGAGAGAATTGGGCATGGAAGGGACAGCAAGCCTTGTAGAGAGCTGCAACACTGATAAAAAAAAAAAAAATCCCCACAACAAAAAACTAAACCATACAGGAGGAAACAGTGCTCCTTTGCCTACACCTACAAGCTGACACCTACAAGTAACAGGTTTTTTTTGTTGTTGTTGCTGCTGTTTTTTGTTTTTGTTTTGTTTTTTTGCTTTTTTTTTCCCAGAAAGGTGGCTTGGTGCTTGGATAGAAGCTACACTGTAAAATCACTGAGAACCAATCACAGCCTAGTTACTATTCCCCATTATCAGGAAAAAAGAAAAGATTCTGTGTTCACTGATTCTTGTCTTACACCACATGTCTGTAGCTATGAGCACCCCAGTTATACAGATGAGAAAGCTGAGGCTCAGAGGCTCTGGATACTTGCACAAGGTCACAACACTAGCAAGGGAGGTGGTGACTCAGAGCAGCTTCTGAGTCCCCATGAAGATGCTTTCCTTCTCTTGCTGCTGCCGCTAAAGAAGGAAGTTCACTGCTGGGGAGATTAATAAATAGAAACCAGTGCATAATTTAAGGAGGGATTATAGGCATATAAGAAAGCCAAGTACAGTATGCTCCTTTGTGAGCCTAGTTCCAAGGATCACTGCTCTCTCATTGTAGGCTCTGGGAAAAGAAAGGCTCAGGAAGGAGAGAAGGGGAAATGGAAATGATTGGTCCAAATTCTATATAATTGCATGTCACTCTTTGCCCTACTTGGACCCTGAAGTGGAACCTTTCTCAGCTTCTATGCCCTGTGTGCACCTCCTCCAGAAACCTCTTATTTGACTTGGACCCATTCTCATCACTTTCCATGTGCCTGGGTCAGCTGACCCTCTTTCCAAGCCTCTATTTCTTCATTTGTAAGTGACAGTGCTCACCTCATAGAGCCAACATGAGAGTCATATCTTTCTTACTCTTTTTAAAAAATAAAATAGAACAAAAATAGAATAAGATAAAGCAAAAGCTTTCACATCAGAGTTGGACAAGACAAACAGAAGGAAAAGAACCCAAGAGAAGGCACAAAAGACTCACTTGTTCACATACTCAGGGATCCCATAAATCACTAACTGGAAGCTATAAAATATATGCAGAGACCAGTGCAGACACATGCAGGCCCTGTGCATGCTGCTTCAGTCTCTCTGAGTTCGTGTGAGCTTTGACCAGGATGATTTAGAGGCCCTTGTTTTCTTGGGATCCTCCATCCCCTCTGGCTCTTACAGAGTCATATATTTAATGAGTTCAAGGTAGTGCTGCTAACAAGGAGGCTGTACATAGATGAGGATACTGGAGGACAAAGAGGGGGCAGAGTTCTGTTAGCTGGTGGCTGATTTAAGAGGACCTCTTTTCATCAGCATGATGCCCCAAATGAATGTGGGTACCAGCAGCAGAGATGTCCCTGGGAAATGTTTGAGGCCTCTTATCCTGATCCATTGAGTCACAGCCTCGGGAAGTGTGTGGACACACGGAGACACACATTGGCAGAAAGAAAGCATTCATTCAGAGCTCCGCATTTGATGCCTCCACTCAGATTGGAGGCATACAGCTTCATGGGTCTGCCCTTTGACCAGGTTTCCTACATTTTCTGTGTTTCAGTTTCTGACTGTTGACCACAGAGCTTACAAGAGGGTTAAATAAAACCCTATGTGCCATTGTATGTGAGTGCTGACACTGAAGCCTGGAGTACACTGAGTGCACATCCGCCATTGGATTTTCACTGTTTGCTTCTCCACAAAGTTCAACCTTAGATCCGCTGCTGCCTGGTCTTTCCCTGGCACACCTTTAGACCCCCTTTATCTTTACAGGTGATTGCTACAATTAGAGGCAGCAGTACCTGTATTTACAATTCTTGACAGAAGCTCTTGTCTCTGAAGCCACCATTGACTCTTTTGCTGTGAAAGCCCTTCTTGGCTCTAGGGGTTCTTCATCATTTAAAAAGGCTCACAGCAAGCACTCATGTACCCATTAGTTCCCTTCCACAGCTTTGTTCTTTACAACACTGAACCTAGGCTCGGTCTAGAATCCCAGACATCCCCCCACTACTCTATGTAAGGTCATACTCAGAGAATCTCAAGTTTGTTTCTAAACAATAATCTCTGCATCTGCAGTGGTTTTATTTTTTTCTGCTTTTCCTTGCTTGGGTGCCTTCTGAATCTTAATATTTAAGATTTCTTTTAGCTCATCTTCTGAGTCTCTATGATGTCTGCTTGGACTCTATGCATGGAGTCTCCACAGGGTCCCAATGCTCCATAGATTTGCAGGCCCATCAAGGCCCCTCCAGGTTAGAACCTGGCACTGTGCATATAAGTATGTGTGAGTGTTGCTGGCATCACAATTTTGCTCTCTGGCAATGAGCCACGTGGAAGACTCCTGGTACAGGGAGGAGGGAAAGAAGATTCTGGGTTGTTGGCTGAAATAAGGTCAAAGGTAGATTGCCAGAGTCTAATGCAAAATAATAATAAACATCACCGATGCTCTGATCACTGTGTCTGAGGTGGCTCCTCTACTCTGTCCTCAGAAAAGCCAGGAATGCATGCTCTGCCACAAAGGAATAGGCTCTTGTTCACCTGTACATCCTCCCAAACCCCCTTTCTTCCTCCTAGACACCTGTGGATACTTGTGACCAGGAAACCAAATAGAAAGAGCTGCTCTCCACGGTTCCTCATGAGTTCTTCCTAGCCAGCTGCTGCTCAATACCCATAGTCTGATCTGTAAGCAGCAAGCTGATACTCAGAGCATCAATCAATAAGGGAAATGTAGAGCCTGTAGACATTGTGTCATAATGTAAGTTGTAGAAAAAGTAAAGTGACAGCCAGCCACGCATGTCACAACTCACACATACACACATGTACTCACATACACTCAAATGCAAATCTGTATCCATATGCCGTGCTCACACACAGATAAGTGCACATAACTATACCCGCCCTAACTTCCAGCAACACTCACAGATACTTATATGCATACATATGCACTGATACAGTCACACATTCCTACTCTCATGTGCAATAACACCCACTCATATAAACACATACAAACTCATACGCTTACACACAAATACACAGAATTATAAGGTCACATGTATATGCACATATATCATTGTCATACCATATGCACTCACATACTTTCATATATATATATATACACACACACATAGGCTCACATACACACTAATACTGCATACACACATAAATATAAACAAATAATCACACATCTACTTTCACACATATACAAGTATGCACACAAACAGCTGATATCTGCAAGCACACCCCATCAGTATGACTAATCTTTTTCACAGCTTCTGATTGGTAGAGAACATTGTTTGGAGGCCATCTACTAAACCCACCACTTCTTTCTCAGGGCCCAGATGTAGGTCCAAAGATGGGAGAATCAGCTCTATAAGATGTATGTGCAGATTCCATGAAGGAATTTGAGACTTTACAGGGAGGACAACTGTCAAATCAACACTGACCAGGGCATTTGTGTCCATTTCATCCTGACTGCATTTCTCTGCCATATTGGGACATCAGTGATAGGCCTTGAGCACTTGTGACTGGGAGAGATATGGGCCAAGGATCTAAAAGTTCAGACTCCTTTGGGCAAGGTCATAGTGACCCCAAGTGGCCACTTTGGTAGGGGATCCTTTAATAAACAAATGTGACCTGTCAGGAAACAGGAAGGTATGGGGTAAGCTGCAGAAACAGGAGTACACATCTCCTCAGAAAACTGTAGAATCAGATCACTTAGCATGTGTGAGAAGTCCAGTACAAGAGATGCCATGAAAAGAGATGGAGGCCAGGATGCTTATATCTTACTTGGCTCCTTCAACATTTATTTACACCAGAGAAGCAGAAATGGGGTGTTACTATGAGACTGGAGTGGTCAGTCATGCTCCCCATTAATTTCACTGGCAAGAAGAAATTCCACCTGAGAAGTTTATATTACTTTCTTTTAAAATTACTTAGTATTAAATCTTTAATACTACTTCCTTTTTAAATATGACTTTAAAGTCAAGATGAAGTTGGCTGCCTCTTTTAGTGCTTTAACCTTATCCATGTCCCCAGAGGCAGAGGGATGTCATTGAAAGCCTGATTCACTTGAGAAACCCTGAAGAAGTTAATCAAGATGGGAGGGTGGTGCCAGGCAACTCGGCTCTCCAGCTAGCTAAGAAGCAGACCCATGAGGTATGATTTCAGGACATCTTGAAAGGTCCTCTTTCTCCAGACCCCTCTCCACCCATGACATCTCTGCCTCAAAATTCTATCACTGAAGGATCTCACTGTGCTGGGACATGGTCTTATTTTCATAAATAATTTTGCCGGATACAACTTGACACACGCTGTCAAAAAACAAGAAAATGACTGGAAGCTCCTTAAAGGAAGAGTTCTCAGTCTGTCCCTCTCTGGGAAAGCAGCCAGTAAACTAGAACTAACTAACCCCCTAGTCCTGTGTGGTGGCCTTGAGCTTCACAGGCTTGTGGGAGATAGACCCAGGGATTTAGAGATGGAAGGTCTACAGTAGTTTGTGTTCACTTGAAGCCAATCAAGACTGCAGATGCCGGATGAGTTGCTTATGGTTTTGCTAGCAAGAGACGGCTCCTGTGGCCTCCTCCACCTCCCCTATTGTTCCCCACTAATAGCTGCAAGCATGGCTTTCCTGCCAGGAGCAAGCGACTTATTCTCCTTCCATCATGGCAGTTCTTGCATTGCTTCTGAACACACTGGCTCACGCCCATTGCCCTTCAGCCTATAGTAACCCAGTGGTGCTTGCTGTGCCCAATGCTGACCATAGGAAGACTCCACTTTTCTTCTCCACTATCTGTCTTTATCTTAGCTGGATTTCAAGACCCAGCCCAAGTCCCCTCTTCTCTGGCTACTACAGTCCAGCTGAGTCCATCTTCTGAAGCCATTCTGATTTAACAGCACACAGTATTGTCATACGCGAGTCTTAGATTCCAGTTTATTTACAACAGTCCCCAGAGCCAACTTATATGACTCTTAGGGACAGATATTAAAAAGCAGGATAACTGGGTTCCAAACTTAGCTCTATCTTGTACTAACTTAGTGTTCAAGGGGTAGCCTTCTCTGAGCCATATATGTTCATGAAATAAGCTACATGGAAGTTCATAAGGACATGAACAGGTCTATATAAAAGGTACAGTTGGAACTGTCTTCTTCACCATCAGACACTCAAAATCCTTGTTTTAACCTTATCTTTCTGTGCCTTTCTTTATCCTCCTTCTAGATCACCTAGTACTTGCAACTCAGTATTAGCCGTAGCACAAGTACTCAATAAGTAATTCATTTACATTTCCAGGACAGATGCTTTTCTGACCCTCAAAAGGTGATGTCTTATCAACTCATTTCACATCCACATCCCACAGCCTTGTGCCTGACACAAAGGGGACCTCGGTAATACTTGCAGAGTGGATGAGCTTTGTGCTGTAGGGATTCAGAGAAGAATGGCTATGTAGTGGAAGAGTTTAGGGAAGTGTCAGCCCTCAAGCAGAACAAAAGATGTTCTCTAAGGGATGGAGAATAGTGACTTCCGATGGGATGAATTTTCCAAGCTTTTGTTATGAACAGGGACAGAGCCATTTATATGCTCGCACTTGCAAGGATTGAATGGGAAAATAAAGGGAGCGTTGATGGAGAGCAATGGGGTCTTTTCAGTGAAAAAAATCCTTCAGAATGCTCTGTGTGCTGAGAGAGAAGTGTACCAGATATGCCTTGGATACACATTTTCTTCTCCCCCAGAACTGCTCTTTACTTTCTGGCAATGAGCAACAATTCACTTGTAGCTCAGGAAGAAAGCTGCTAAAACTCAAAGGGAAGCAGCAGGCACAGGCCTATAAGAGAGCCTCGCTTCCCTGTGCTCTAGACAGAAAGCCTGGGAAGAGCGCTTTAACTGCTGCTGTTTTCAGGGAGAAAGCAATTCTGTTGTAAATTATTGAACATTTCATTTAAGCTTCATAAATAAAAAACTTGAATGGAAACATTACATACCAGATCCGCTTGGCAACATATAATTTCTGTCTTATTCTCTTGATCTGCCACGTTTTGCCTATGTTGGAAAGTTTCTACTTCATTATAGTCAAGTGAAGGTCTTGATCTTGAGTTTGTGCCCCAAAGGTAACCTGATTTCTCTAACCACGGGTGTTCTGAAGATAGTGAAATATACTGATGGTAATGAATGTGTGTTTTAAATGAGTCTGTATGCACTGAAATCACCTACTCAGTGTAAAGACCGGTACTGAGATCAGCCAGGGGGAGCACCTCACTAATACCCTGATGCAACCATGAGTCAGGGGCTGAGCTTCATCAAATCAACAAAAAAGTATGCCTAAAGCTAACATGTGCCTGCCTGGACACTTTTGAATAATGATAGGGCCACTTACATGAAAGAGCTTAAAAAGCTCTGGCATACCTTCCTGTGCTGGGTAATGATAATATTAACAACAACCATTATGGACAGACCTGTACAGAGAAAATTCACAGAATCTCTTCAACAATCCTCTGACATTGAAATCTACCATTTCCATTCTATAGAAACTGAGGCCTACACATGTTAAGTAATCAAAGTGATCCATGTGGAAAGTGACCAGGCCTGAATATAAAATGTACAGCAGACTCCAAAAGCCTGTTATACTTCAAACTCTACTCAACTTAGGTTGATAGTCTCAGGAAAGAACCAAGCAAATACTAGAGAAGGGACAAGCTGGTTGGAGGTAGGAAAATGAGGCCTAATTCTAATGCTGTCCAGCTAGGGCTCAACTGTATTCCTTCAAGGGAGACTGGTGGACCAGACCAGGTACGATTCTGCTGTAATCACACAGAGTGTGAAGTAAACTGAAGCTAGAAACAGGTGGAAACTTCTGATTTCCATACAGCATTCCTGTTGTTAAAACAAGCCACTGATTAATGAGAGACTACTCGAACCATCCCCTATAAAAATAATTTGTGTTACCTTAGGGAAGCCACAATAGCCCAGAGGATCAGAGGCAGCTAGGACAGGAGAAATTACCCAGGCCTTGAACTCTGAGGTTAGAGATCTGGGAATCTTCTCAAAACGGTCATAAATGCATTCCCATTGCCTCAATCTATCTATCTCTACAGAAATCGCAGTATTTTAGAAATGGGCTCATCTGAAACCCTAATCCAGTGTGACTGGTGTGCTTTTAACATGAGGAAATACACAGAGAGAAGGAAAGTCACAAGATAGGAGAAGCAGAGATTGCAACAGCATTGTTGTAAGCCAGGGAAAGAAATAAATATCATCACTAGAAGTCAGGAAGGGGCAAGGCAGGATCCTGTAAGGCCCTGGGAGGAGTATGGCCTTCTTCTCTTACATCCGGACTGTTAAAGAATAAGTGTCCGTTGTGTTAGGCCACTCGTTATTAGTAGTTTACAACAACCACCACAGATATCTAATAAGGGTGAATAGTAGACTACCCATCCACCTTCATGGGATTGAGATGAAACTCCAGACACATTCATGCTTGAAAACACAGTGTTACACAAGCGCAAGTCAGTCTTACAACCCACAGTTCTCAGTAGCCCTGGGCAGTTCTCGATAATCCTCTTGGAAAGACTTAGCCTAAACATTGGAGGCCCCCAGGGGTAGCAATTAGATTCTTACATTTTTCTATACTCCAAGTCTTAATAAATGAGGGTGAGTTTGAAACCAGGTATAGTAGAAAGATAATGCTCCTCAAAGAGACCCACATTCTAATACTTAGCATCTGTGACTTTGTCACCTTCTGTGGTAAAAAGAAATTTGCTTAAGCAATTAAAGATCTTGAGATGGGGAGACTGTTGTGCAATATCCATTTGAGTCCTACCTGCTAACATTGCTGCCTATAAGTTGGATGTAGGGAGGATTAAGTCAAAGTAGACATGACAATTGAATTCGAGATCAAAGACAGATCATTATCAAAGGGGTTTGATAATGTTAAACTTCAGTCTTTGAAGGTAAATTAAGAGACAAGAAATGCATGCAACCTCTAGAAGCTGAAAAGGCAAAGAAATGAGTCCTCCCTTGGGACCACCAAAGGAATACAACCTTCTGAGCCATCTTAAATTCTAGACCTCCTCAGTTAGAGGGTCATTAATTTGTATTGTCGTGAGCTATTAAATCATGGCAATTTGTCACCACAGCAATAGGAAACTATTATATCAATCAAGCCAGCTGATCTGAAAACAAATGTGGAACAGTAGAGAGAAAGACTCCAGAGAGTTCTCGAAGCTCTAGGAACCTGTCAGCGATCCTTTGTAATGAACTCCCAAGGGATTTCCTGTGAGACTTATACCCTATAATTTTGAATTTCCTGCAAATTCTGAGTCTACCAGAAGTCACTGTAAACTGTAATTGATCCATAGTTTAAATACCCTAGACTGAGTTACTGTCTTGCTGGGGAGTTCACAATTACCAGACTTCTGCACAAATCTATGTTAAGACTCTGAAAATCCCATGTTCACAGCAAAAGTCCATACAGTATGGCTTTCTAGACGTGACCCCCAAATCCCCATATGGCCTCAGGACCTATTTGTAAGATATACACTATAGTCCTCACACACACAGTCAAGGAACTCTTCCCAGGCTCATGTCTCCAATGTCTCTATTGGTTACAGTCTCTTCACACCTTCACAGTTTAAGCAAGAGACTATTTCACCATTTTAGCCAACCTGAGACACATACACACAGGAAAATGTTCTAGACATGACCACTCTTCCCAAAGACACTAACAGGGGGCAGCCTCCCTGCCTTTCTGAGCGGGATCCATAACAAAAAGCCACTTGACTCTGGTTAGTTCAATCCATGAGTTCATATGGATTTTCCAAGTAGCAAAATTGGGATTTCTTAATAGGTAAAATTAGGAGCAAACTGAAAGTGAACTAAACAAAATCTGAACAGGAATTTATGATCATTCACTTCCCTCCTTTTAGTCTTCTTCATTTCATACACTTGTGTGTACATACATATGTGCACATATGTGCATACACACACACACACACACACACACA
>NW_021604588.1:5344243-5358781 GCF_004785775.1 Grammomys surdaster
GAGAGAGAGAGAGAGAGAGAGAGAGAGAGAGAGAGAGAGAATAATGCTTGTTTTTGCATCTACATACAGATCTGGTTCCAGGCACAGAGTATGGAGTTGGAATATCTGCGGTGATGAACTCGAAACAAAGCATTCCCGCTACCATGAATGCCAGGACTGGTAAGTAGGAGAATGGTGAAGAGGATGACTAGGCTGAAGCATGTAAGACTGGGGGGTGTGAAGGCTTGTACTGTCAGTATCACCATGGGGTACCCCTTCTAGTGAACAAGGCCCTGTTGATAACTATCACCTAGTGACAGCATCTACCCTATGGCTGACCTGACATCTGAAGTCCCACCCGGTTCACCAAAGATCTGTGTTTGATCCACAGTCAGAAGGACTGCAGAGTAGATGTGAAAACCCCCAACAGGCTGACGCTGTAGCAGATTGTATTTCTATCTACTCTACTTCATAGCAGGCAGAGTGTGTGTCCTCAGTCTGCAACACAGGGGTGCTCATAAAGGTCATTAAAAGAAAAGCTGAGGCTTGGAAACATTCTGTACGATCCCAGAGCAGCAGAAAAAAATCCACATAAGATTCTTACTGCTCTGAATCCAACAGTGTCCCTTCCAGATCCGTGGGAAATTTCCATCATTCCCGTAAGCATAGACATAAGCATCTTGGACTAAACAGGAATCGGGGGTTGGATCAATCCCTGTTCCAGGGTTCAGCCTAGCATAAGCTTGTCGGAGGAGAACACGTAAAAGAGTCTCCATTAGTCCTCAGACCTGTATGCCTGAGGTTCAGACATGCCTCTGAGTCAGGGAGGAGGAGATGGGAAACTTACTTGCCATTAACACCTTATCCTGTGTGATAGTGGCTCTACTTTCCCCGTTTGGCTAACCAAGGGAGGATGAATGAAAACAAGTATAGGGCTCTAGCAAATCAGCAGCTAGATCTCTCCCAGTGGGGGATGTATGCCAGTGTCACTGCTAATAATGCCCTTCTGCAGATTGCCCATCTGTTTACCATATCACTGGCCATCTTTCAAAAGGAAGCTGTTAAACAAAATGTGAGAAAAGTATCAACCATGACAAGCTAGGGATCATGGTCATTCGGTCTACTTGACAGCCTGGAGACTCACAGGGTAGTCCAATAACTGATAGCTGTCTTATGGAGCCAGCGTGAAATAGGCCAGTTGCCAAGTGAGGTGGTAAATGCCTGTAATCTCACACTTGAGAGGTAGAAGAGAGGGGATCAAGTTAAAGGTCATCTTCTGATTTATAATGTGTTAAGACCTATCTAACCTAAATAAGACCTTGAATGAATGAATGAATGAATGAATGAATGAATGAATAAAACTTATTTTACTCCACAGAACTTGACAGTCCCCGAGACCTCATGGTAACTGCCTCCTCAGAGACCTCCATCTCTCTCATCTGGACCAAGGCCAGTGGTCCCATTGATCACTACCGAATCACTTTTACCCCATCTTCTGGGATCTCCTCAGAAGTCACTGTGCCTAGGGATAGAACTTCCTATACACTAACAGATCTAGAGCCTGGAGCAGAATACATTATCTCCATCACTGCTGAGAGAGGTCGGCAGCAGAGCCTGGAGTCTACTGTGGATGCCTTCACAGGTACCAGGGGAGCCGACATCTCAGTGAGGTTCAGAAGTAATTAGATCATAACATGAGGTTATTCAGATGTCCCAGTCTTCCAAAAGAGAAAATTAAGAGATGTGTTAGGGGATGGGGGTGGGGTAGGGGACCAATATAAGCATGAAAAGGAAATGTTTGAGAGTAAAGGGAAGGAATGAGCAAGGATCTGAAATTTTATGTCAGACTTTTACAGCCTAGACACAGGAGCTGATTTGTCTACTTCTCCCTTCCTGCATTAAATTAGTGGGGATTCTAAGCTCTCTGTCACATTTTTACAAGTTAGAGGTTTTAAGATCCTGGATCCATATTATGAATATTTCACAGAGTTACTTCTAGTTTTATTAGACTTGACTGTTCAGTAGATGGCTTGGAAAGTGTAGACTAGTCTGGACTGGAGTGGGAAGAGGAGGTAGGACCTCTGAGCCGGCAGGTGAAATTGTAGCTCTCATTAGCATAGAGAGAAGTCAAGAATGGCATGCTACCACACGTGTGCTTCAGAGCAACCAATCTTCTCTACTTTGCAGGCTTCCGCCCCATCTCCCATTTGCACTTTTCTCATGTGACCTCCTCCAGTGTCAACATCACCTGGAGTGACCCATCTCCCCCAGCAGACAGACTTATTCTGAACTACAGCCCCAGGGATGAAGAGGAGGAGATGATGGAGGTCCTCTTGGATGCCACCAAGAGGCACGCTGTCCTGATGGGTCTACAGCCAGCCACTGAATATATAGTGAACCTTGTAGCTGTCCATGGGACAGTAACATCTGAGCCCATAGTGGGTTCTATCACTACAGGTGAGGCTGGAAAGGTTGGTGAAGAGGGTTCTCACTTCAGCCTTTCATAAGCCAATGATTCCTAAAAGGGGAACAATCAAGAAATAGCAGACTGACTCTATGCTAATAGACTTCTGTGAGTTATCCTGAAGCAGGTACTTCTTTCAGCATGGCATAAGAGACATGATGAGAAAGTCCCATTTGAAAAGTAGGACAGGCCACTGCTCTGCAGGCTCATGTCTTGAATGCGTTGGTCCTAGATTTACCAATCTAGAAAAAAAAGGCCCGGAAAAGCTTGTCTCCAAGGGAATCTAAGTAAAAAGATTATTCTATACTGGAGAGCCATCTCTTGACTGCCTAATAAATGATTCTTCCTCAGAATCAACACAGAGGTAGCACGTAACCATGTAGTTTTCAGAGACAGGAGCTGATTTGCACATTGTTTGGAAAACATAGAACTTTGAGATGAATTGGGCCATTTCCCTTTGGTCATTTGCAAGTGAAATCCCAAATATGACATAAAAGCACCTATGATCAGATAGTTCCCTGCATACTGACAAGAATTAATAAACTGGAAAAGCATGTTAGACAATCAGCGAGTTTGACCTCACATTTTAAGTGTACCAGAATTATGTATCGTAAATAAAATATAACTTAGAAAAGTATATTAGTTTAAGATTTGTGCTCTAAACTCTACAGTTAATAGGCGGTTTTTCCAAATTGAAACAAAAGTATCTGCTAAAAACTAAGACAGAGTAGTAGAGTTGAGTCTTTCCAGAGAAGCTTCCCTTAGAGAAGATAACTATGTGATTCTCTATTTGAAATAAAACACAGGAACTTAAAAGGAAGTTTCTAGTTGGTCTAGATAGGTAGTAGTTGTTGCACAGAAGCACAGATCTTGCCAATTTAGCTTCCTGTTAGAATGTTCATAACTGGCTTTGGCCATAGCTACAACATTACAAGTGTGACATCACACTGACTGTCATGTTAGGGATGCTCAGTTAGTTATACATATAGTTATAGTATAGATATAGTTATAGATATAGTACACAGTATGTTATAGTTATGCCTGCCTGAATGACACTAGTGGATCAACACAAATCTGGGAATAGAGATTCCATTTTCAAACTGTGCCTCTGTCTTTTCCCCACAACTCCCTGATCTTTGTAGGAATTGATCCTCCCAAAAACATCACAATTAGCAACGTGACTAAGGACTCCCTGACAGTTTCCTGGAGCCCTCCTGTTGCACCTTTTGATTACTACCGAGTATCATATCGACCCACCCAAGGTAATGATGTGATTTTGTTTCTCAAACATTAACAAGGCTTGAAGTTTGTTAGAGATTATTAAGGGAACATGATCACAACTACATGGCATAGGCCCCACTCTGTAGCATTCTCCCACACAATGAGAGTGTCAATGAAGAACAACAGAGAAATCATGAACTGACCAACTCCTCTCAAAATAGGCTTGATTATATACCAAGAGAGCCAAACACTACCACAGGAAATAACTGGACACCATTAGCTAGGCTATACAATGAAAAACAATGAACTCTAAATGACTTTACCAGGAGCCAGGGCCACATGTACTATGCTGAGCATAACGTCTAAGACTAGAATCCAGGGTATGGATAAAGACCCAGCAGAGCCAGATGGAGCTCTGGAGGGAACCACAGTGATGTTCTCCTAATTCTGCCATTGTAGCCAATGTATGAGTCAGAGAAGTTGGCTGAAAGCTTGCCTTCAGACTGCCAGTTCTTGCTGGTATATGAGGCATTGTTAAAAAGTGGAGGGACTGTTCACTTCCAGCCGAAGGTAGAAGAGTTTTCCAGGCTATCTTTCTCTGGGCTGCACAGGGCACTTTTTTTTTTGCATCTCTACCCACTCCACTGCCACTATACTGATATGTCCACCTCAGAGAAGACCAGTCTGATAGAAATCTACATGATAAATAGCTCATTTACTTTTGTTCTAAGAAGCCCATAAAATGAGTGAGGCCAGCGTATAAGATCTATTTAAATCACACCATTACCATCTTATGAATAATTTATCTGCCTTCCCTTCCCTATTGCATGCCGAGCCCACATCCATCCGTGCCTCATGACCCACTGTCCCAATGTACACTGAGCCATGGACCCACTGATGAGAGAGCTGTTGAACTTTTAATGATGGATTTTGTTCTTCCTCAGTGGGGCGGCTGGACAGCTCCGTGGTGCCCAACACTGTGACAGAGTTCACCATCACCAGGCTGTATCCAGCTACTGAATATGAAATAAGTCTCAATAGTGTACGGGGCAGGGAGGAGAGTGAACGCATCTGCACCCTGGTGCACACAGGTAAACATGGCTCCCATGCTGAGTGTTGAGTCAGGACATAAGCAGTGGTCTTAAAACAAACACAGGAAGCAGAATGAAATCATTCCAGCTCATACAGCGGATACTGGCTCCAGGGCCTGAGACGCCATTCCTTGGCTCCTCTGACTCATTGTGTCCTTCAGGACAAGTTGTGGTTTCTCTCCCCACAGACTGTTCTGTCTAATAATAGGAGTTTGGTGAGTCACACTTGAGGAGGAGTCTTGCTGCTTCGGGTTAGGAATGTTCATGGAACTTCCACTACGAAGGGTGCCCTTCCAAAGACACATGATGGAGACAGATTCCACAACAAACATTGACATCATAGGATCTTTTTAAGACTTGGGGGGATTGGGGAAACTTCAGAGAAGAGCTGTTATTCCAGTTTCAGGAAACTAGGAGTGGGGTGAGATTATACCTACACAACCATCCCATAGGTGTGTTGCCTTTGCTCCAGGGAAAAGGCTCTAAGTCCTTCAACTCTATGAAGGCAGTGGAGGTGAGGGTGACCCCTCATAGCATCCCCAACTGCTGTCAGGAACACTATGTAGTCCTTGTTCCCCTGTAGGCTGACTAATTGGATCCAAAAGTCCTCTGTGTCCTCACACACCTTCACAAAAGGAGCTCCAGAAGAAGGGAGGTGGGGAAAAGAGATGAGCTTTAATATGGAAAGCAGGGAAGAGAAATTCTCCTTACCATTCCTTCTTCAGAAAACTAGCTCTTTTGGATAAGCCTGAGGATAGGGCTCCCTTTCAATAGCTCTGCTAGCCTTCCTTCTCTGGTTCTTAAGCAAGTATGCCATATAGAATTAGCAAA
Source organism: Grammomys surdaster (assembly GCF_004785775.1). Lineage (NCBI taxonomy): Eukaryota > Metazoa > Chordata > Mammalia > Rodentia > Muridae > Grammomys > Grammomys surdaster. The sequence continues at coordinate 5,349,830 of NW_021604588.1, forward strand.
AATTTGCTATAGATGTCAGTGGAAGGCACAGCCATCAGTTTCTACCCTCAACATTGAGAACCTTCTAATTGAACCATAGTTTCCACTACACATAGGAAAACATTCGGCCTGCCTCATTAAGAGAACACCTGGATTTCCCAAAGCTGCTTAATTTCCCAAGAGATGGTGTTTTCTGAAGGAGGGAAATGTACCTAAGAAAACCTCACTGCTTTGTATATACTCTCACATATGCCAAAACAGCATCTTTTAACACAATGACAAAAACGTCTTTTAGAAACATAAAAACGTACCTTTCTCAGGACAGTACAAGATAGTCCAGCCTTTCCTAGTTTCCTTCCTTCTGGGTTTGTGATGGTAGATGCACTAGCTATGTTTTGTCAGTGATCATTAAAGCAGGCAGTTGATAAATGTTGACCAAAAGTAATGACCATTGAGGCAAGAAAACCCTTTCCTGCCTTTCTGAAAATTCTGCCATATTTTCTCGTTGAAAATCGTAAAACAGATTTCAAGGACATCATGTTCCCAAGAAAAGAGTGCTGTGACTCAGGCCAAAAGATAACTCCTGGGCTTCTTTGCCACCAGCAGCCAACATCTCAAAAGCAGATACCCAGCAGCACAACAAGCCACTCTGCCATCCTTCAAGTTAGCCAGATTGGTTCTGTCATAACATCCAGTAACTGTGCTGCACTCAGAGTGTCTTAGTTGTTGTTTTAAAGTCATCACAATGATCTTAAAACTTGTAGAAATGACAACTCCTTCAAGAAATGGTGTACATCTCAGAAATCACCCAACCGTATACTCTAGTAAGAGCTGACTTTAAAGATGTTTTTCAAAGCACAGATTATAAATAAAATTCAAAACATTAAGTTGTAAAGGTTGTTATTTCTTATTGTTACTTTGGGAAGAAGAATATAAGCAAAAAGAGGAGAGAAAGAAAAGAAAAGCAGCAAATATAGCTCATTTAATCAAAGAGCAGAGACAGATCAATGGCAGGTCTTGGTTCCCAAACATAAATTGTATGACTCACGTTGAGTGAACACTTAAACTGTTCTAATAACATCCATTTTATAAATAAATTCCAACTTTATGAAAAGGAAACACATAAGTAAATCCAAGAGTTACAGCATGGGTAAATAAAACCATAATTTATTCATGAGCAAACTTTCTTCCCCTGACAGGCAAGCTTGGCTTCCCTAAGTTTGTAAGAACTCCTCTGGCTTGCTATGCAACGAAAAGGATTCCCAGAACACAGTCTAGAGTAAGCTTGTGGACAGTGGTGTAAGAAGTGAATATGACTCTGTGACCAAGTAACTGGCACAGATGCCTGTACACTTCCACCACACTTCCTGAAGTTCACAAACTGACATCTTTCCACAAAGCTCACTCTTGCATGTGTGAAAGAACAAATGGGCTGGAAAGCAGGATTATCTCAGTAACTAATGAATCATAAAATTTTCTATAACTTCTTTACGCCATGTAGATTGAAATGTCTAAAATACAACAGAGTATTTTGAATGTTCGACTTCCCATTGAACCCACCAAAGAATTCTGCACACAATAATTTAATGAATTCATTTAAAAGAAGGACTTAGGGCAATTGGGAGAGAAGTGGATAAGATAGGAGAAAAAGGAGAAAAGTAAGGTACCAGTGGAGGCAGACAGGTAGAAAAAGAATCAGTCTCCATTCCATTATTTTACCCAGCGCAGTGACAGATGTGCACCACATAGGAAAATTCTGATGCTTTATGGTACTTAGACCTTGCAGTTCCTCTTTCTTTAGCCTGATAGTCTCCTGTTCTTTTCCAGCCATGGATAGCCCCATGGATCTGATTGCTACCAACATCACGCCGACAGAAGCCCTGCTCCAATGGAAAGCACCCATGGGTGAAGTGGAAAATTATGTCATCGTCCTCACACACTTTGCAAGTGAGTACAGGTTGGAGTGGTAAGGACTGGAGCTATAATCCAGTATGGAAGTGAAGACGTGATTCATTTTTCCCGACTGAAAGTCAGATCAGAAATTACCTTAGGTTGAGGAAGTTATATAGACCTCAAGCCTTATAAAGTCCTAAAGGTATCTCCCAACTCCTGTAACCAACTGATGAGGAGAATCACAAAGTCTCAGTCTGAAAAGTTCAAGGAAGAAAAGCAAACAAAAGCAAAATCAGAGCTTACACTAAAGACAAACCTCAGAACTGAGCTGGGATTTTCACCAAAGTGCTACAGGAAAGACAGAAGAATTTTCTAGATGTCTACAAAGCAAGAAAAAATACTAAGCAATGTTTCTGTTGTTCTGGTCTTCCCTACCCGCACTCATCCCAAAAGTTTGAATCAATACAAAAATCTGAATATCAATACTGTTTTTATCACGTTCACATTATACTATTTGAAGTTGAATAGAGACCTCAAAGCACGTGGGCAGTGGCGGTGGCAGAGGCAGGCAGATCTCTGACTTTGAGGCCATTTTGGTCTGTAGAGTAAGCTCCATGACAGCCAATGTTACACAGAGAAATCTTGGAGAGAGAGAGAGAGAGAGAGAGAGAGAGAGAGAGAGAGAGAGAGAGAGAGAGAGAGAGAGAGTGTCAAAGCAAAACAGAAGCATATTCCAAATATCTAGGCTTAGGGAAAATATTTCTTGGCTACAATTAAACATGTGATCACAGAATTTTTGTGGGTTATAGTGAAGAATCTAGGGAACAAAGATACCAGAGAACAGAAGGCAGGCAGACGTCTTGACTTTCAGAGACTAAAGAGAAAGCCAATTCTGCAAGCTGTAAAGAATAATTTATCAAAGTTTGGGAAAATGAAAACGAACACAGGCTACCAAACAGTAGAAAGTCATTACTGTATACCAGCAGGTTCACAAAGCTTCCTTGTTAGTTTTTTATTTGCTTTGGTTTTACAGCATTTGTATTTCAGACTGGCATTAGAAAACTGAGGATCATTTAATCTTCAGTTAAGATGGAAATGTGCATGATAAACTATGAGCTTGGGTTGATAGGAGTGTGGCTGACTGCATAATCCTGCTCAAAGAAGAATATTTTGGATACATCCTAACCCCTCTATGTTCTTGCACAGCCCATCTCAACTCCTACCATCCCTCTGGATGCATCATGATCCAGCATCTCTTCAAACAGCATGCCTTTTTAAGCCTTTTCAAGCTTACACGCATTTACCCATGTGACATTTTCCCCAACAAGAAATTCTCTCCCTAAGAGTCAACCTAGAAAAACTGTCATTCAGGTCTTAATGGCAGCCCTACCCTTTCTAATAAAATATGCCTGATTCCTCTAAGGCAGTCAGGCATACCTGTTCATGGTGACAGTGCAAACTGCTCCATCCTGTCCATTCACATCCATTCACTCAACAAATGTTTTTGATAACCTCCCATGGGCCATGTACTTGCTAAGCCTAGAATATTTCCAAGGCGAAGCGTGAGTTCTTATCTTTATGGAATTCACTTCTAGTGATGATGTAGAGAAGTAAATACAGCTTGACATTAGCTGTGGCATGAAATATGCAAGACAGAACATAGTGAGCTTCACCCAGTGGGCCACCATAATTTAGGATCAGAATAATAAAGGGAAGAAAGGAGCAAGATCTCAGAGGAAGTGAGAATGGCAAAAGGGACTTCTAAGGGAACGTACACCCTTTCTGTATTTGGAGAGAGGTAAGCATTTGAGAACCTGCCATAGTTTAGTGCAGCAGGATATCCCAAGGAAGGACAGCAAAAGGATAGGCATCATCTACATTCTTCCAAAGACTTTTAGATTGTTTGAACAACCTTATATACCTTGTTCCATTTGTCTTTAGATCACAACAAACTTGAAACATCAGGTCTGACCTAGTTTGGAAATATGCATAATGAATTTTGTCAAATGCTGAGTGATTCTGAGTGATTCAGAAATATTCTAATTGCCTAACAGAGGGCTTGGCTATAATCTAATGAACAGTTTCATTAACAGCTTGAATGGGTCCGGAGAAGACATGCTTACAAAATTTGTATATAAAACAAAAACCACAATTGATTGAATCCACATTAAAATATTTTAATAAACTGAAACTGTGGTCCAAATATCAACCAAGGCAAAAGATGACAGATGTAAAGGCAAACTCTGCCCATGGGTCAAAACAATCAACTAGAGGAGTGGTGATAAAGCCATTCATTGTTAATAAGTGCTGCATATGATGGCAATGATCTATTGCTGTCCTAAAGCCTGGAGTGATGCAAAGGACAGATGCAGAAGCAAACTAACCTGTTTATAGCATTGATCAGTGATACCAACCCCTATTCTCAGTTCTCCTCCAAGTTGTGCATTTCAGCAAGGACCTTGATAAACTTCCTGGTCCAGAGAGAGGCAGTCAGGACTATGGAAGCTTTAGAACTGTCATTATAAATGAATGAGAGGCAAGGGCTGCATTTTCTCAGGTTAAAGGAAGAAGCAGTTGATGGGGAAAGTGGACAGAAGGAAACAACCAGATAAACAGGAACTCTTTGCTTGCAGAGGCCTGAGTTGAAGGTAGAGACACTTTTGACCTCCATATACAGAATACTTTTTCTGAACAATAATAATAATAGCAATAATAAAGATAAAAGAAGATCCTTGTGTGGAGTAATAAGATATATCATTTGTAGTTTTTTCAGCATTCTGGGGTACTGAGTCCATGTGGAATGCTTTAGATACAGTAGGATTTTCCTCATGTGTGTGTATCTGATTGCAGTTGCTGGAGAGACCATCCTGGTTGATGGAGTCAGTGAAGAATTTCAGCTCGTACACCTGCTTCCTAGTACCCACTACACTGTCACCATGTACGCCACCAGTGGACCTCTCATGAGTGGTACCATAGCCACCAACTTCTCCACCCGTGAGTAAATGCTCCTGCATGGCTGATATCCCTGGAGGATAATGTGAGACCTAAACTCTATACTTCCTTATAATGGAGTAGATAATGAACTAGGTTTTGGTGATCTGAGCATGTTTTGGCTGAATGTGGTCCCTGTATCTCTCTGCTAGCAAGCTCTTCTGTTTTTATACCCAGGATCTATGTGATAATAGCAAAGTCAGACAAGAAAGTCTGGTATGAAAACTGTATCTGGTACAAGAAATGCTGAGCCATATGAGAAAGCTTGATACAGTAGTGGGGAGCTTCTGGGTGAAATCATGACCAGGAGAACATTAGAACAAATTAAGACACAGGACTGCTTCAGATTCAAGCACAACGTGGTTAAATGGATTCAGGGTCCTAGGCACAAAGAGTTGTAGCGGAAGACGCCATGCCCAAGCTTAGAGTTCTTCTTGGAGCATGGGGTGGGGGATAGCTTCAAAGAAGGACAATAGCACCGTTCTGCTTTCATCCAAGCGAGAACTAGAGTCAGTGCTGAGCAAGATTACCATGTCTAAAATCAAATGAGGAAGAGCTGGGAGGCAGGGACACCCTAGCATTTTCTCTTCTTTGCAGTTCTGGACCCTCCCGCCAACCTGACAGCCAGTGAAGTCACCAGGCAAAGCGCACTGATCTCCTGGCAACCACCCAGAGCTGAGATTGAAAACTATGTCTTGACATATAAGTCCACCGACGGGAGCCGCAAGGTAAGCATTAGCTGGAGAGGGGAAAAACTATTTCTTCCATGTGAGGCCATGTGGAAACTGACCAGTGGAATGACCCGTGGAAATTACAGGGATAAAGAAGGAAGCAATTCACAGGCCACCAGTGAGGTTTCAGATCCTAGATATACAGCCTGCTATTAAGGAGAAAGCCCAGGTTTGTGGGCCAGGAAATACTTAAGTTGAGGCTTTACTATTGCTCTTTACCCACACTGAGGGAAAGCACAGACCCTCTCTGTGTCAGCATTCTCTCTGGAGAGTCTACCTTGTAGCATCCCCAGTGGTCCACATTCAGGTGCAAAACATGATGAAATCCTAATCCTGTGCTCTCTGAATGATCTCTCACTCCCAGGGCCAAGCAAATATGAGTCAGATAATAAACCTAAGAGGCCTCTATGCTTCAATAAGCATTATAAAAGCAACATTTATGTAGCCTACAGTAAGGCATGATAAATTGTGGTTTTATGTCATCAGTCTAAATAATCCACTAGGCCCCTAGTTAGCATATCTTCCAGTTGCTGCAGGATGCTTTTTAAAAGTCAAAGTCATATGCGGAAGGAAGTCAGGTCTAGAGGGCATGTAGAGCCCATCTGTGTGATGGCGGTAGGGAGGGCTAGGATTCTGCTTCCTCAGCTTCTTCTACTCTACAGAAAACCCAATGCAGTCTGAAGCTACTGGTTTTATAATCCCGGTACCTAAATTTATCCCATGTGCATTTGTGAGATAGGAGCTGGTCTAAACCTCACATGGGAGCTGCCCTCCCTGCCTCTTGGCAGTTTCCTCCTTACTGTGGGATGGAGAGGACAGCATTGCTGACCCAGCTTCCATACTGTCCCATATTGCAAGCTGCCTGCTCCCTCCAGCCTCCTTTATTCTGGCTCTCTGCAGGAACTGATTGTGGATGCTGAGGACACCTGGATCCGACTGGAGGGCCTGTCAGAGAACACAGACTACACAGTGCTCCTGCAGGCAGCTCAGGAGGCCACAAGGAGCAGCCTCACCTCTACTGTCTTTACCACAGGTGAGGGACTTGGAGTCACTTTGATGCCTTCTTCTCCCTACATGACATCTGTATCCTAGGTACCTCTGCTGAGCCTTGGCCTGGAAAGAGCCTATCAAAAACACTCAACTTCCTCTTTCCTCCCTCCCCTTTCCCAAGGCCTTGGCAGAAAATCCCCATCAACAAGGTTATCATGGAGATACCAACCTAAATCTGTGGTCCATGAGGACCAACTAAGTGCACCAAATCAGGTTGCTTCTTGTTCCAAATTCCTGCATGTTTTTCTAGAAAAAAATCTTCCTTCTCTCTCTCCTTCAGATGCTGGGCATATGCTGTCCTTAGTAACACTTCTAGTAAATGTAGCAGAAGAAACCTTTAGTACTAAACCCTCATAAAAAAAAGTATTTTTATATATCCAGTATCTCACTCAATCTTTAAAATTACTGCTAATATCATTTGAAAGGGCAGGAATAGAAGCTAGCACATAGCTCAGTGGCAGAGTATTTGCTTAGTATGTATAAAGTCCCAGGTTCAATCCTCAGCAACACACACACACACACACACACACACACACACACACACACACACACACCGGGGATGTGGCTTAATGGAATTCCTTTCCTAATATATTCAAGGTCCAGGTTTGGTTCCTGAGTCTATACAAAGAATAAAATGAGAAGGCTTTTGGTATTCAAAGACTTACATGGCTTTTTAGCAAGTGTTGTCCTAAATAGAATATATGCATTATTTAATGGTATTTAATTTCACCCTCACAACAGCCTTTGTCCTATAGACTATTACATTTTTTTGTGTTTGTTTGTTTGTTTGTTTGTTTTTTACAGGCAAGGAAAGTAAGATACAATAGAGATGGGATTACTCATCCAAGATCCTATATTCTTTAAGTTAGAAAGTTGAAATTTGATCCCAGATATAGTTCAGCCCTAAAATCTGAACTGCTAGTAGTTCTTTCTCCACCTCCATTGCATCCCTCTATAGTGTGTGATTTATTAATTGCTCACCTAGCCCAGAATGACTTTCACGTTATGGGGATGAGGCTGTGTCCACCAGTGGGGCTAATATGAGCATATCCCTCATCCCTAAACACAGGTTTCCTGCATCCTCAGAGCACCATATTGACTGTTCCCTTCCATGTGCCAGAGCCTTCTCTTCCATCTCAAAAGAAGCAACAGGAAGCCCCGCCCCTCATACCCTTCTCTCAATATACTCATTCTAGATGACAAAGCAAAGAGTTGATCAAACTTCCAAGTCACTGTTGGGCGGTTTTGTTGTTGTTGTTGCTTTGTTTTTGTTTGTGTATGTGTTGTTTGTTTATTTGTTTTGTTTTTATACTTTTCAATACATTAAAAAGTGTCTTCAATGAATTTATTAGTCAAAAACAAATATTTTAATGGAAAAATAAATACACTGTGATCACATGACAAGACAAGAATCTATGAGATATCCTTACTGAGTGGAACTTAGAGAACACTTGATGTCTCTGCTAAGGCTGAAGTTCATTTTACTATTTCAAAGATACTTTATTAAACACTAAGGTATTACCTCTTGTTCAAACCCAGCCCTGTATATTTACAGGCTAATTAAAGAGTCCTTTATGAAACCACCACTTAAAGACTAGTTGGGAGAAGTTTTCTGCTGAATTAAGAATTTTTTTCACCATAAGAACATAGCAAGCAGATGCACAGAGCTCCTGCTTTGCATGTTTATTGGGTTAAAGGAATCATTTTGTCACCAAAACGCTCAGTGTTGTATGAGCTTTTTATTTCCACCCTGCTAATGTCACAGCTGAGAGTAGTAAGTGGTATGTCAAACATCTGAAGTTTCTGCGGTATCTACAACTGCAGCCCCTTTCCAGGTCTCTCTGGACAGAGAAGTACAGTGGTTTCTGTGACCATCACTGCCGTGTCTTAGATGCAGTCAATTGGATGTAGGACTCCAGATCTAGCCAAGGTTGTGGGAGGATTAAATCATGTAATAATTATCGACTTAAATGGAAACTTGGAGAGGAGGCTGACTAGTGGCTTGGTTCAATGTGCAGTGCAGGTGGCAGTTGGAATCTATTTGGGTTGGTTTGCTGTTCTTTCATGACTCCAGTTGACACTGGGCTCCTTAAACATAGTCAATGTTAACTCAGGAAAAAGAGAAAGAGGGTGAGAGAAAGACATAGACAGACAGACAGACAGACAGATGGACAGACACAGAGAAGAAAGAAAGGAGAAAAGAAGTGAAGAGAGAGAGAGAAAGAAAGAGAAAGAAAGAGGGGGAGAGGGAGAGGGAGAAGGGGGAGGGGGAGAGGGGGAGAGGAGAGGGGGAGAGAGGGAGAGAGAA
>NW_021604588.1:5359181-5448858 GCF_004785775.1 Grammomys surdaster
GAGAGGGGGAGAGGAGAGGGGGAGAGAGGGAGAGAGAAGGGGAGAGAGGGGGAGAGGAGAGGGGGAGAGAGGGAGAGAGAAGGGGAGAGAGGGGGAGAGAGGGGGAGAGGAGGGAGAGAGAAGGGGAGAGAGGGGGTGAGAGGGGGAGAGAGGGGGAGAGAGGGGGAGAGGAGGGAAGAGAGGAGAGGGGAGGAGAAGGGAAGAGAGGGGGAGAGGAGAGGGGGAGAGAGGGGGAGAGGAGGGGGGAGACAGGAGGAGGGAGGGAGAGGGAGGGGGAGAGAGGGGGAGAGGAGAGGGGGAGAGAGGAGGAGGGAGGGAGAGGGAGGGGGAGAGAGGGGGAGAGAGGGGGAGGGAGGGGAAGGGAGGGGGAGAGAGGGGAAGAGGGGAGGGGGAGAGGAAGAGGGAGAGAGGGAGAGAGGGAGAGGGGAGGGAAAGGGAGGAGAGGGAAGCTAAGTGAGGAGCCCACCATCTATGCAATGAATATAGCCAACCAACTGAGCTATCCACTCCCTGTAGTGTTTAGGATACCAGCAATGAACTCACCACTATCCCCCTGATTTGAAACAAAAGAGTATCCATGGTTGGGAACTATTGTGATTTTAATGGAAAGCTGAAATTTAAGTCACTGATGCATCCCAAACCCTGCTGGCTTTGTTTTGGAGATTTAGCAGAACCCACTGAGACAGCTAGATACTGAGTGCTGAGTAAAAATTTCTTGGGCAAGAAATAATGCATGCCAATATCCCAGGTACAAAGGCGGGTACATACAGACATGTTAGATGAAATCTCAGCTTCAGAGTACAGAAGTAGATGTCGCTTGATATAAAACAAAACAATAACAACAACAACGAAAACTAAAAACGAAAACTAAAGAAGAGTATTGATACCCTATATAGGGATGTTACAAAGAGGTGCATCTTGCAGAATTTGAAAGCAAAATCCCTTCAGGTTCTGTCTGCCACTGCAGTACAAATCTTTCTGGGTATATCACACTGGGCTGCAGTGTCTACTTCCTGCCCCAGTCCCTGCCCCTCTACCCTTTTCTGCCTCTGCCAAGAGGAAAGTTAACAAAAGAATAGAATACAAGGGTGTTTGCTCACAAATGGTGCGGTTAGGGGTGTTACAGAAAAGGAAAAGCAGCCAAAGTGAAAAGCAGAATCTCTTCACCTGATCCAAGATTGAAAGGCTGCCTGTCTGGACCCCATGGTCATGAGTTAATCCTGCTGAGGAAGTCTGGGGTACACTAAGTTCCATGACAGTACACCAAGGCTGAAGGCATTAGAGGCTTTCCTTTTGGATGCTAGTATCCTTTCCAACTTAATTGACAGTATTTGCATTTTCCACTTAACAGCATCTTATTCCGAGGCTGTGCTGAGCCTGTGAGAGTTTTTGGTGTCTTTTCTGATGGACAACAGAGTTTAAAGGTTGGCTTCAAAGTGGGCTCCATGACTGACAAACACTCATCCTGTCCTGGGATTACCAAGATAAAGGACTCACTCAGGCAGATGCCTATATAATGGTCTGGGAAAGAATTGAGATGCAAATAATTAATAATAATTTTTATTTATTGAAAATAGATATTTTTCTCACACAGTATATCCTGATTATGGTTTTCCTTTCCTCTGTTCCTCCCAGTTCCTCACCATCATCGTTATAGAAAAGAGCTAGCTGGCTGGAAACCTCCTCTGATCAAGATGCCTTTTCTTATGTTCATACCACATGATATGAGCCCATTCCAATCTTTCCATCATGTTAATAGCTTCCTGTCCTCTTGTCTCTGGTGTTTGCTCAAGACTCCGGGGGGAATTATATACAAGTGGTATGGGAGAGAAAAAAATATAGATACATTATTTATAATTTGCTGTCTCCTGAAATTTCATCCAAGGTCTACTTGTCTTTTAGAGACATGAATTTAAATGAGGAAACAAATATTCCCTGCAGAGCCACGGGGACTTGGTGAAATGATCTTCGGAGAGGCAGGTTTCATTGTCTCTTTTAATACTATAAAAGGCAAACAAGACTCACACTGAAGCTCATCCTCAGAGGCAGTAAACACTATAAAAGGGTTGTCTTGACCTTGAGGTTAAGTGAAGAGGTAGCTAGAGATGAGTAATGAGATGAGGTTGTGATTTTGTTTATTTTTGTTTTTGTATTTTTATTCTTTTTTATTGCATTTACCCCCTACTATCTTCCTTCTAGGTCAGGCTGTTCCATGAAGCTCTCCAAGAAAATTTTGGATCTCCTCTGACATGAAACTTAGGGGTTTTTTTAGGTTGTAAAAATGAATGAAAATTGGCAAATTCTAGACTCCAAAGCAGTGGGTAGCTGACTTTTAAAAAAGTTGTGGATACCACAATTTCTGTTGAAAAGGGAAGCCTGGTAATCTGTACATCCGGGCATCACTGGGCCTCCATCCAAGCAGCAGCTGGGGGGGATTTCCCACTGCTCTGCCACTTACAAACAGTTTGATGTTTTATTTCCCTGAGAAACAAAAGAACAAAAGATGCCTGGCAGGGAAGGGGGAGGGGAAGAGTGTACATGCACACACACACACACACACAGAAGGAGACAGGTAGACAGACAGACAGACAGACAGATGGACAGACAGTCCCAGACACATACCAAGGAAAGTCTGCCTTTGCCTTTCTCTGAGGCCTGGCTATGGAGAAGGAGGTAGGATACTAATCATACCATATGAATATCCCATCCCAAGCAAATAAACATCTAAATCTCAGATCAAAGGTTTGGATTAATCAAACTGCCCTCCTTTATTGTGTGTTCTTAATATCAGCTCCCAAGCTCCCTCTCCATACTCTCTCAGTTATTTCCTTTTGCCCCAAATCCTTTTCTGTTTTTGCATATAACCTCTCCAATATGTCAAACTGGAAGCCTCTTGTCCCTGCCTTTGAAAAACATATTCTTATAGAACTGTTTTGATTATCCATGATCTAAATGTGTCTAATGTGTTCTGGATTATATAACTCATTATGCATTTTTTTCTGTTTGGGCACTTTTACATTCATCTGTCTTTCACTTCCAATTACTGTGAAATGTTACTTGACATGTGCCCATCTGTCACCTTTGTCTCTCCACTCTCTCAAAGACAGGGATCGGATTGTCTGCAGCCTTTCACAACCCCGTATAGTGCTGCATTATGTGCCTTCAGTGTATTAATCTGTGGACCAGTGAGGCATGCAAAGGTTCTATACCCAAAGAGGAATTGCTAGGTACGGGGTATGTGCTTGTATAGTTTAAGTACTTACAGGCTGGACACACAGGAATGCTCTTGTTTTCTGGGAGCACACACCTTTGCTAACGACTTGACACAGTCCAGCCTGGTCCAGCCTTGAAATTTTTGGCAGTCTGACAAGTATATTCGATGATCGATCGATGTCTCGCTACTTTTGATGGTTCATGTTAAGTATCAGTAAGTTTGAATTTAAATATCTCTCCTCGTTTGTCAGACATTTGATTCTTCTTTTGCTGTAAGTTACCTGTGTCATTTGCTTATTTTCTCATCAGGGTTTCTGATAGTATTTCCCAGCATTTCTTGAACCTCAAACATCCTTAGTATGGAGGCTTTTCTTACCAATAGATCCAAAGATTTTTTTTTGATATTCTTCTGTTCATGTTCAACTTTGTGATTTATTATCATGCTTTGTCCATTTCATACGTGACATTCAGCTGGGATGCCATTTCATTTTTCTTTATATAGTGAACCAGCTTTACCAGCATCTTCCACTAAGTAAGCCATCTGTTCATTGACTTGTATGCTTTCCTGTATATTGTTCACACATGCACATAATCTGTCTCTGAACTCTTAATTATCATTTTATACCATACTCTATTCACCTGGGTTTTTTAAAATCAATACCTAAAAATTTCGTGTTTGTATCTAGAGTCAATCTTAACACACTTACACATGGTAAGACAAGCTTCCTTGACTCCCATCCTCAAGGTTCACTTGGCTATTTGATGGCATTTAATTTTCCATAGGTGTCACTTCATCTGAATTACCCCATTTAGGTATGAAGTCCTCCAAATGAAATTTACATCAGATTTGCAATGTACTTGTAAGTTCATTTGAGAAGAACTGACAGCCTTACGATAGAAAGTTATCCCTTCTAAAATGCATAAACTGGATCTTCATTTATCTAAATAATCTTTATGTTCCTCACAATGTTAAATTTTCCCCACAGCATTCCTGTGCTCTTGGTTGACTTCTGGAAGCTTTATTATTTTTATTGCTTTGTGACTTGTATCTAATTAAAAAAATATTTTCTAGTTGATTATTGCTGATGCAGAAAAATACTATTGATTTTATATATTGATCCGGTATCCAGCAATCCTGCTGACTTTCTTCCTAATTGTAATTATCTATTGTTTCTATTAATATTTTCGGTAAATATGGAGCTGCGGAGGTAGAGGCAGTAAAAGTACTGCTTGCTGTGCACTTATGAGGACCCAAGTTCCAATCCTGAGCACCCGCACCGTTGGTAGGGGGTAGGGGCTATATCTCATCACTAGGGGGACAGAGCAGGAAGATCTCAGGGCTTTGCCCAGCCAGTCAGTCTAGCTGAATAGAAGAGTTCTGGGTTCAGTTCAAGAGCCTGTCACAAAAGACACTGACTTCTGGTGTCTACATACCCAAGTATTAGCATAAATACACATGCTCAAGTATTTTCTGTGTTTTGTATCATTTATGAATAATGATTTCATTTCTGTACTTCACATTAACTGGAATCTCCAAAGCTATCGGTGATGGTGAGGCTAGCTAACCTTGACTTGTTCATTCTCTTGAAGAGAGCACAATTAAAATTATAATTCTCACTAACTCCTATCCACAGCATCTCTTTAACACTGCAATTGTTTTCTAAAATAAAGAAAATACATTACTGGCTGAGCCATATATAAACAAGAATAGCGCTTGCTTAGATCTGTGGTGTGAAACACTCATTAAGTCATAGAATTTTCTTCTATTTTGAGTTAGGAGGTTTTGCAATGAATTTTATCAAATGGTAGTTTAGTAAGCCATGGTTTTTATACTTTATGCTTACTGATGCCATGACTCATACTGGTAGCTTTTAAAAATACATGTCTTTACTATCACTACTTACTATTTTACTATTACTTTAAAATTTTCCCCCACATATGAGTTTTTAGTACATTCAAGTTTAGTTAACTCTATTTACACAGTCTACATCTATGATCATAAAGAAAATTGGCCCATCCATTTTTTTTTATTTCTTCGTATTTCACCAACTTCATGAAAAATAAATACATTAACCAGCTTTCAGTTTTACTACTGTTTTTGATTTAATTTTTTCTAAGACAGGACCTCACTATGTAGCCTGACTATCCTGGAAGTTATTATTTAGTCCTGGCTGTGAGCCTCAAACTCACAGAAGTCTACCTGCCTCTGCCTCCCAAATGCTGGGACTAGAGGCATGTGCTACCACATCTGGCTCCTATTGTCTTTCTATGTGCATTATTGCCTTTAAAAAGTCTAATGTCAGAGTTTGTCATGCAGGCAACTGAATTTTTCTATCTGGAGTCTTCTAGAACTTGGTGGGGGGATCAAGGATCTGTGCTTATGTGCATGCTGGTACATATGCACATATATGAATGTTGAGGCCAGAAGTCAACATGGGATATCTTCTTTGATTACTCTTCTATCTTACTGTTTGAGACAGAGTCTCTCACTGAAGAGCTCTCCAGTTTGTCTAGAAAGCCTGGCCAGTGAACTCTGGGGACCAGCCTGGCTCTGCCTCTGCAGTGCGGAGTTCACAGACATAGGAAAACATGGTTGCTAGGTCCCCTTGCTTGTGTGGGCATGTTGCCCACTGAGCCATCTCCACAGTCCCATCTTTTTATTTCTTTTTGATAGCCTTACAGTTTATTCTTAGAGTTCATTTATCTTTTTCTCTCCAGTTTGACGTTCAATGATGCTTTTAAGTCTGCCTCATTTTATCTGGACTTCCTATACATTTGTCTTTATTATTCACTTAAGTGTTTCCTCCTATTTGTAATATTTTTCTTTTCAGGACTTCTATTAACTAGATGGTAGAATGTGTGCATTGTTCTCCAAGACTCTTCATTTTCTCTCTCTTTACTCTTCCCTCTTAGCTTCTAAAAGATGGTCTCAGTCAGATACTCCAATTCATTATTCGTATTTTATCTAAGTCTAAAACCTTTATTTATTTTAACTATTGCATTGTTACCTTAAACCCTATTATCCAGGTTTAATATTTCTGCTGGGTTTTAGCTTCTTATTTTTTCTCATGGTGTTGATATTTTTTCTTACCTCTGTAAGATGCTATTCTAATAAACTGTAGTAGATAGTCAATGACATATCAACTGTGCTCTTTGTTTCAGAGTAGCTTTGTTCTGTGGGGCACGGATACTCCATCCTTTAAGCCCATTCTTAGGGCCCATTCTTAGCCATCTTAGGGTTGCCAGACCCTTCTTCTGGTAGTATATGTGGTCAAGAGATACAGACAAAAGAGGCCAGTCAATGAGTTTTCTGTACCAACATAGAGAAGGAAGAATGGATTTTAAAACTCTCATCCATCCTGTGCTATCCCTTTTAATACTGTTTTCTCTAGCTGTTTATTTCAATATGAATAACTCTGGTGTCACTGACCAAATTGAGAAATTTATTTCATTTTACCTCTTCTGTCTCTTGAAAGATATTTTATAAAACTCTTGAGAGTTCTTCATCAAATTCTCAATCTGTTCTCACTAGCAAAGACACCTGAGCCTGGAGAATCTTTTTAATGTGAGATTTTTAACTACAAAATGAACTTTGAAAAAAATAGTTATTATACTCTACATATTATATTATTTCCATTTGGGAGACATGTAGGAAATGGTAGTATTCAAGAAATGGTCCTCTTCATTTAAGTCACTGAACTTATATAGAGAGTAGTTGTACTACTGAACAGGACAGAGATACATGGCCACCATTCTGGAAAGTAAGGAGTCTTGTTGAACAGTGCTACTATTTACTGTAGATTATAAGACATTGGTTCTCAATCTATGGGTTGTAACCCCTTTGAGGTCACATATCAGATATTTACATTACAATTCCTAACAGTAGCACAGTCAAAGTAGGAAGTAGCAACAAAAATAAATTTTATAGTTAGGGGTCACCACAACATGAAGAACTGTATTAAAGGGTCAAAAGCATTAGGAAGGTTGAGAAACATCACTATAAGATGATCTTATAAATGCTACAGAAAGATCTTACGTGTCACTAGTCATAGGATTTGATTTGGCCCATTTTAAATGTTGTCATTGCACATGTCTTCAAATAATCTAATTTTGTGTCTTCTGTTATTATCATAGGGGATGGATGCTACCACTCATGTGACATTAAATATCTAATAAATATTAATGGGGCACCTGCTTCGTGTCAGGCTCCATTCTAAATGCTAAGGATAGTGGTGAGAAACAATTCAGATGCCTATCCCTGTGATTTTTAATAATAAACGGAGATTTCTTGTGCTGGCTTACATGATATAATTGGGATAGTTCAACAATGGCCGTCTCTCACTGGAGAGGTTGAGACTGTACAAATTTTTTACTCAAGGAGTGGAGGTATCAGAAAAACATACTCTCATCTCCAAAAGGAAATTTTGTTCAAGTAATGCTATGTCTGCAACGATAGAGCAGGGCATCTACTGGCTTCAGAAGAAGGTCCCTCTTCTTCCACAGCATGATTCAGTCAGTGGGATCACATCCAACACAGTGCTCATTTTATCTGTTAGCTACATCTTCAGTTTTCCAAATGATCTGTGCTTCTCCACATGCCTGCAATACCATCCTCTATCAGTATATGGTTGATCTCTGTCAGCTCGTAAAGTAAGAAAGCTTGCTGTGCAGCACTTGTTAAATTCTACTCCATTCCAAAACCCCACCTCTCAGCCTCTCTTCAGCAGCCCCCGGGTTCACTGCACATCCAGTTTGAACCTCCCATGTTGGTCTCGAAGCACAGAGAAATTGAGGTCACATTTGTTTGTTTTTCCCACAAGACCATGAGCCAACTGAAAGATGTCTTTTCTCCAGACATTTTTCTATATGCCTTTTAAGTGAATAACAAGACAACAAGCTGGTAAATTTGAAGATTTTCTGAGAAAACTGAAGTGATGGGTTAAGCTCATATGGGCTGACTGACAGACAGCTAGGCTCTGTCCACAGCCTTGGGCTGCACCCCAAAATCTTATCAGTTACTTTACAAATATGAGTCATTAATTTTAACACAGTTAAAATTAATTCTGTAGAGAAAAAACATACTTTATTCTGCATGTACTGAGAAACCTGCTGTGGTTATTCTCTGAGGAGCATGCCGATATCACAGCTTCAGTTCGGATACTGAGTCCATCAGAGTGGACAGCGGGCAGAGGCTCTCTAGAGCTAGTTATTATGATGAGTCCATCAGCGTGGACAGCAAGAAGAGGCTCTCTAGAGCTATTAAAACTGACCATCTTAAAGACTGTACCCAAGGACACAAAACAAGAGAGGGCTGGGAAGTGACAGAGAAGCCTCTCCTACTCCCCACTGGCATCAAGCCATCTGATTGCCCTGTGTGTCTTCGTGAAGATAGCTACTCACCACCCAGCAGGCAGCCTTTGATGCCCAATACAAACCAATTTCTGAGCAATTCTTCCAGTGAATGCCCTGGGCCTGTAGATCTCACAATTACATCTAGAAATACTTAACCATGAGATGCTTCACTGTACCGATCACTTGGTTTTGTGCTTTAAAAAAAAAAAAAAAAAGCTACTCTATCCTCCCAGGCTCCAGTCACTGCACCAGAAGGAAGGAAGGAGAACCTCCTAGGTACAGGCTTGGTCTAAAAACTTAATAGAATGATCAAGAGTAAAGGTAAATATCTAATTAGATTAAATGGCATGGCATCCAGAGAGCTGAGGATGCCTGTGATCGGCCCTGATAATCTTCTAAAACATATGAATTCCAGATCGACTGGAATATGAGAGTGTTTTTATGATTGTTAGCTGAGCCAAAGTCTAATACCGCCAAAGCAGTAGGGTGAAATGGCAAAGGCAGAACACAAGGCTTAACTCAAAGCCAAATATCCCCTCTCCTCTCCATCCCACCCAAACTGAAAGTTGGAGTGTTCAGGACGGTCTTCTCAGAAACGAAGAAACGAGAAAGGGAAGACAGGAAGGTATATGTATGTGTGTTTAAGGAGGAGAGGAGAAAAATTAATTCTGTTATCTGCTCAGTCGTATGGATCTAAGCAGGGCAAACTGGCTGAGAGGCCTGGAGGCTCCATCTCATTTACCATTTCCAACTCTTGGCTTCTGAGAAGAGAAAAAGGTAAACTACAAACAGCTCTACCGGAATGAAGCTCTTTAGTCAGATTCTGACTCCTGAGCCTGTCTCCACATTGTGATGTGGTAGAACTGGGATGGAGCACAGGAATGTGAATGATAATGAAGTCTGTAACATGAGAACTCCCAGCAAGCCTTTGCTTTCTCTCATCAGATTAAAGGGACTAGTGTGTTAATCGAAGACTCCTGAGTCTGAGACAAACTTGGGATACTTTCAAGGCTGGACCAGGGTGGAGAGAAGCTTCATGTCGAATCTTCTCCAAGTTCCCAGGGAATGAAAAATCCCAGGTTACTGCTTCTGGTAGTCTGTAAAAGCAAAGTGCTTCTTGATTGCCTTTCCACTAATGCCATAGACTAAATTACGGTAAATTGAATCTATTAACAACCAGATGGCCTTGCAATTTGTCAAGGGTAAGGCAAGTGCACCCAGCAACCATGCATCAACCTCCCACACACTTGGATAGTGCCTCCACCTGCCAGCTAACTATAGGAGCTCAGAAAGCGGGGCATATGGTCTTCCCTCTCCCAAGCATCATCTGAGACCTTTATCCATCCATCTTTGACACTCCTTAGACACTTATCCCTTCAGTTGATTTTATTCTTATCTTCTAGCTTTAAAGATAAGTGAATGCCTCTTTTATGACAGCATCTTAGATACTCAAAATTCCTCTTCTCCAGAACAAGTCATCTCAATATATTACATGTGCTTACATTAGGTCTAACTTTAGAAAACTAAGAATGGATCTGAACCCTTTTCAAGTGTCTGTAATATACATTTTAATTATTATCAATGAAGGAGAAGAAGCTTATGCAAAATTGCTTACTTCTCTATTCTCAAGGTGGGTTTAGTTTTATATGTGTATTTGAGTGAGGTGAGTTTTGAGGAAAGTTTTTATGTGGGGATAATCCATGGAGTACTGAGAAATGCAAAGGTTTATCTCCCTAAGAAACTGGGCTGGCTAAACGAAGACCTCTTCCTTTGGGAGAAATAGTGTGTACGGCAGCAGTGACCTGGAGGTCAAGCACATTATATGCTGATGTAAAAGGAAGACCACAGATAGTGAGAGAGAGGGAAAGGCAAGCAGGCACATTGGTTGCTTCAGGGATCAGGATCAAGAATAGCCTAGATGACCATAAATAAGACTGGTGTTTCCAAAGCAACACAGAGAGGGGACAGAAGTCACTCACGGCTGTCTCCTGAAATGAATGTAAACTTCAGGGATAGGTGAGATATGAGCTTTCAGGAGGTCTAGGATATGTTGGAGGTAAAATTCAATAGCTTTTATAAAGCTACTACAAAAGTCACTTTTGATGGGAAAACAATTTGAACATAGAGCTTTCTGGCCCAACTTTAAAACTTGGAGTATTATATGTTTCTGTTAAATACAAAAATCAGTCACTTGTTGGATAAATAAAGACCTTTAAGAAACGAGATCATAGATTATATTCCTTTTGAAGGATTGTTTTTTGAAGATTTATTTCACATTTTTATTTGTGTATGTGTTTATGTCTATGTGTGTATACCACATGTATGCAGGTGCCCACAAAGACCAGAAGAGGGTGTCAGATCCCCTGGAGCTGGAATTAGAGGTGGTTGTGAGTCATCTGATGTGGGTGCTGGAAATCAAACTTGGGTCCTCTGAAAGAGCAGCAAATGCTCTTAAGCAGAGAGTCATCTCTCCATCCCTGGTTGTGTTTATTATTTTAATAGAATTTACAGTACACTTGACTGGCCTCTAAAAACCTCTAATAAGCCACTCACAGAATCTTTCCGAGCAGTTTCCTTGTCTGTTAAAATAAGACTCAGATCTATACTGACCTGCCTTCCCCTAACATTTCTCAAAAGAATGAAATAGAAACAAAAAAATACACCTTGTAAAGTATAAGTTTTATAGAAGCATATTACCAGTCCTGGATGTGACTGTGCTAGAAGTGTATTGTTCCCCCAAACTATTTTGGTAGACTTGTGGCAGCAATCTGGCATATAGTATTAAGAGTTAATCCATCTCTGAGTCAGGTGGCAGAGTAGGGGATGTGACATAGGAGTGGGGGCTTATATGGAGACTACAAAACTTCAGTAGCTTCTTCCTAGAACAGAATGCTTTACAGACAACCTGTGATGGGGACTCTCAGGAAAGTTCATGTGTCATCTTTTTTGTGTGACATGCTATGTCTAAATGGTTCACTGCCCAGCCTTTCCAAGGGCCTGGGTGTCACATCCGTAGTGTATGAGTAATACTACCAGTAAACACGGAAGTAGATAACACCTACCTCAGTTCCACACAGAAACACAGTACTGTATCATACTGTACCATATTCTTCATTGACCCAGAAACCCACATTTACAGAGCACTCCAGCCACCATGCCTCACATGGTAGATAGCCTGTGCCTTTAATTTCCCTTCTCAGCAAAGTCCCTGCAGTAGACTGCTCTCAGTCTGCCTGATAAGCACAAAACTTATCTCAGAGCGAAGTGCTTCAGGATTTAAGCTTCTTTTACAGCTAATTAGGTATTGTTTTACAGATTGGTCTGTTCCTTCTGAAAGATGAGCTGCAATTTACTTCCCCTGCCCTGTCCTTGAATTAAAACTGAACTGTAAAACATGGCCATTTGATTGTTTAGTACAATCAAGAGCTTGCTTTGCACAGGGACTAGATATCGCATTGGTAAGGCTGAGCTTGTGTGGGCATTCCTTCATGGCTGCCATGTGGATGGCAAAGGCTTTGTTCAGATGCCTTCTTACCTTTGAAAGGTCCCTACAGTGCTTTACTGGCCCATCTCTTAAACAATCACCAAGGGTAATAACTCGTTCTCATACCGCAAGGGAGAAATCCTTATTACCTCCATTTTACTGCTGAGAAAGCAGGTGATCAAAACCTTTAGCTTATAGTCAAGAGACTTGGTAAGCAGAGAATCCAGACCTTTGGTCCTCAGAGTCCATAAATCCAACATGAGTTCAGATTTCACACCCATGCACTGTCTGAATTCACTTAGAACTTCTTACAACCCAGGATGAAGTACCAACCACAGGACTCTTTAAAATCCCCTCTGATGCAAGGGTTCTTGTGCATAATGGGAAAAAAAGAACCATTTCTAAAAATTGCTTTGGGGCTGATGAGTCAGCCAGCAGGTATGAGGTATTTGCTGCCCAAGCTTAGAAATCTAACCTCCATCCCCACAACCCAATGGTGGAAAAAAACAACTGGCTCCCTCAAGTTGTTCTCTGACTCCAAATGTATGCTATGGTTTGAATGCAGGTATACAATACACACATGTGCATAATAAGTAAATATAAAATGTTCAATTGATTTTCTTCTGTAGGGGGCCGGGTGTTCTCTCATCCTCAAGACTGTGCCCAGCATTTGATGAATGGCGACACTCTGAGTGGAGTTTACACCATCTTCCTCAATGGAGAGCTAAGCCACAAGTTGCAAGTATTCTGTGACATGACCACAGATGGGGGCGGCTGGATTGTAAGTACATGCTTCAGTCTTCTAGTCTACCTGGCTGGGTACCTGTGGATTACATTCTCCAAGATGTTCTCAAATCTATCCCTTTCATTTTGATCTTAGTCTTTTCACTGCCTTCCAAGGCCCTCTCATTTAGTAGCTCATTCACAAGCAGAGAAAGGAATGGCCATTTCATTCTGTTGCTAGGATAAACACTGTGACCAAAAGGGACATAGAGGAGAGAAGTGTTTATTGGTTTACACTTCACAGTACATTACTGAGGGATATCAGGGCTAGAACTCAGAAACTAAAGCTGTAAGCACGAAAGGATGGTACAGGCTCACTCACTGGCTTATGCTCAGCTACTTTTCTTATATAGACCAGGCCCACCTCCCTTGGGATGGTGCTATACTCAGTGAACTGAGCCTTCTCACTTCAATAAAGACAATTCTTCATAGACATGGCCACAGGCCAATCTATTGGAGGAAATTCTTCAATTGAGGTCTCCTCTTCCAAGGTGACTCTGTTGGGTCAAAGTAACAATAAAAACTAACAGGGACTCATCTGAAAGATGTAGCAGCCTAGCCTAAAGAAGGGCTGTAAGATGAAACTGCCTTGCCTTGAGCTCCTTCTGCAAACAGAATGTATGCAAGGTGTGCTGCAGAAAGGAAGGAGTGAGACACATGGATCCTGCTTACCAGGGGCTGTAGCTAAAATGAAGAGCCGAGGAGGAGGCTACTCTACAGAAGTACTTTAGCTTCCCACAGTGAAGCAGTTAGTTGCCTTATCTTGAAGAGTAACACACAATAGATTAGATATGGAGTAGAGTGTAAACAGCACTCTGGTTACAAGAGCTACCTGTATCTTCATCCTGTCCTAGACCCCTAGTTCTCCCCTAGAGCTGTCCTAGCCTTCAGGAAGTAACAGTGGTTGGGACAGAGATACTACTCGATGATACCACCTCCTCTCATACACAGAGCAGAAGAAATAGGGCAGCCTGGAGGTGCTAACCACTGGGCACACGAGCAAGTTCCTGAAGCTGGCTCTAAACCAAGCATCAGGGGTTGAATCAGTATGAATGGAAACTCAGCCCCACCCACCCTCCTGTGCACACCTCTTCCTAGCACTGCTCAGGCACAGCACCAGAGCTTTCGTGATCCAAAATGGGAAGGTTTTGAAGAGTTAAATGGTGATGGCACTCATAATCCTCTTGGGAGACATTTTCTTTTATGTTTCTGACATATTTGTGCCTCCTTCTTAAAGCATAATTGGAAATTGAAGCCAAGGCTGATGTATTGGAGGTTAAATGAAATTAGCACTTAAACAGCTTGGGAAGTGAATGATATGCAATTGCTTTGCCTGCAATAAGATGATGACAGTGAGTAGAAGATTTGAAGTTGGTCCCAGTCCTTCCATGAGAAATGCTTCCTACTACTCTCTGTGGTGCAAAAAGATTAATTTGAGAATCAGGCTCATTTCCCCTGACTATTCGGAGCTTGATATGTATCCTGCATCTTTTCTATATTGCAGGAGTGCAAATTAGTGTCGATATCACACCCCTAGTCTATTTGTCAGATGCATCAGCACTTCAAGAAATAGGGTTCTGAGCATGCCCTGCAAAATCCACCATGGAAACCTGAAACTCACTCTGAAATGGTTCTGATCCTAGCTGATGCAGAATCCAGACATATTCATTTATTTATTATTAAGTCTTGCTTTTTTTTCAGATCATCTCCTCTCTCTTTTTCTCTTTCTCTTCACAGGTATTCCAGAGGCGGCAAAATGGCCAAACTGATTTTTTCCGGAAATGGGCAGATTATCGTGTTGGCTTTGGGAATCTGGAGGATGAGTTTTGGCTAGGTAACATCCACTTCGTATTTTCCCTGCACAGGTTGCCCTGAGTTTCTGTCCATCTCTCTCCTTTCTGTGTCCATCTGGGATTGTCAGAAGTCTGTGTCCATTGAGAAGTTGACAGCTTGTGAAT
The DNA here is from genome assembly GCF_004785775.1 of Grammomys surdaster. Classification (NCBI taxonomy): domain Eukaryota; kingdom Metazoa; phylum Chordata; class Mammalia; order Rodentia; family Muridae; genus Grammomys; species Grammomys surdaster. The sequence continues at coordinate 5,373,972 of NW_021604588.1, forward strand.
TGCTTTTGTGCCTCTTGCTCTGTTTGGCTCCACTATTGATCTGTTTTTATCTGACTGTGGTATTTTCCTCTTTGCTCTGTCTCTTCTCATCCTCATTAATAGTCTTTTATGCTGATGGATCTTGACATGAGGCAAGTACAAAGGCAGGGATCTGCCTGGTAGGGAACAGGGCACAGGAAGCAATGAGCAGGCTGGCTCCATCTAGGAAGCTAGGCAACCAGTTAGCCAGCCTGCAGGTCAAGAGAGAAATGAGACTCTGCTGAGTTCCCAGGAGAGTGTTATTATCTGACTTGGAAGAGAAAGGGGAGGGATGAGAGTGGCATTAGAGGTGATTTCCTAGAGGTCTGACACAGCAGGGAGTTTAGATGGAGGCTTCGGTGGGTATAGGAAGATAAACACACTAAAGTCCGACGGATGGTGCTGATGCTAGATCATAAAGCAGTCAGTATATGAATGCCTACATTTCTCTGTAAGATTTTCCTAATGGTTGATAAAGGGAGGCAGAAGGGAAAACAAATAAATGATAGTGTGAGATGCTTGTGCTCGTCGCTGGCCCACCCCTGCCACGTTCATGTTCAAGGTTTGCTACCTTCCCTTGGGTGGCAAAGTAACAGCCTTCACCCTGGGATCCCTGTCCCCAAGACTACCTCATTGTCTACATGGCCACTAGAAGGATCTCCCTCATACCCCAAATCTGAGTAAAGGGTAACACAACTTGGTAAAGCCTTGCAATGACTCCATCACTTCCCGGTAAAGGCCAAGCTCCTTACCAGGCTTCCTCTTCTCCTTCTGCATCCTTCTCTCTACCACCAAGCACCTTACTACCCTACATCCCACTTCCTGAGCACCTACCTTCAAACCTGCACAAGCCCTGACATTTCCTCTGCAATAAACACTTCTTTAGCCAATTGTTCCCTCTTCCCTACATGTTGGTTTACCTTATGTCCAAAGGCCCAGTTAAGAACCTCTTCCTCCGTAGAAGCCATACAGCCTCTATTGTTCATCCATTGCCTGTGGGATAATTAGCCATGTTCTCCGATAGGGCCTGAATCATAGCATCTATTTTAATTTATCTGTCTAGTCTCTATTATATGTTTCTTGGGGGCTAGAACCTCATCATTCATCTTTAAACACCACTACCTAAGACATCCTAAGATATATGTACCTCAAGTGTAGACATCAATCAATGATAAGAATGTACTGAATACATGTTAGCTGGCCAGATCTATGTTTACCAATATAGGAAATAAAAATGTATGTTAAGAGCCATATAAACACATTGGGAGGAAATTCAAACAAGCAGCCAAATGTGCTTCAATTTAAAACATCTTGGGAGTCAGTAATCCCTATGAATCAATGTAGACATGAATAGTCAAGACTATTGTCTACAAAAACTAAGTTCCTGTGTACCAAATTCACAGTTTCTGTCGCGCGCGTGTGTGTGTGTGTGTGTGTGTGTGTGTGTGTGTAACCATTCAGCACTTAAATGTTCTATATGTAACTTTCTATTTAGTTAAATATATGTTTTCAAGAATCTTTATCCACTGTCAAAATGGATAATTTATGTGTGCCATAAATAAAAAGATGCCTCAAAAAAGTATCATTTAAAATGAAAACTGAAAAATAAAACAATATTAATACAATTAAGTAACAGTTACATGGAGGAACAGCAAGACTGCTGCTGCTGCTGTTGCTGCTGCTGCTGCTGTTGCTGCTGCTATTCTTGAGAGTGATGATCAGAGCATGCTCTGTGTTCAACCAGCCATGAAATGCTGGAATAAAACCGAGATGGGAGTTAAGATTAGGGCTGGGGTTATAGATTCACTTTCATCTTTTAAGAAAAACTGAACTACAATGGGGACACCCCTATTTGTTACAGGTTATTTAGTACCTTGTTCCTATGTGTCCCGTACCCTTTTGCACTGGTAAATAACCCAGACTAACTGATGAACTGCTAACAGAGAAAGAAGTGAGTTAAGACATTGAGAGATCAGGAGAAGGGAAAAGAAGAGGGAATGGAGAGAGATAGAAAGAAAGAGAGAGAGCACAGGAATCATTGTAACACATGCAAACTGGGGACAGGAAGGAAACTGCTCCCAGCAGACCGGCAGCACAAGTCAGAGACGGAAGAAAATGTATTTCAGTGGGGCTGACCCAGAAGCACGTTATAGAACCCAAAGGTAGAAAGTGAAGTCGTAAAGTAAGGTAAAGAGCTAGTGGGTGTGTTGCTTATTTTTCCTGCTACTGCAACAAAGTAAGCAGCAAAAGCAACTTGAAAGAAGGGAGGGTTTATTTTGGCTCCTGGTTGGTGGATCCAGGCCATCATGACATCAGGCATGGCAGCAGAAACAGGAGGCAGGCAGGTTGCATCAGAAATAGAAGGCAGAGAAAGATAAATGGTAGAACTCAGCCCCCTTTCTCCTTTTAATTCAGTCCAGCATCCTACCCCCAAGTGATTATATGGGTTTTGTGCCTTATAAGAATTTCTTGACCCAAGGCCTGGGATGCTTAGAGGGCAAGTGAGAGGGAGTTTAGAAAGACCAGTGAAGAGGCAGCAGTGGTGGATAAAGATGTAGCATATGGATGACACAAAAAAGATCTGGAGTCAAGAGGCAAAAAGCAAGAGATGCTCCCCAACTTATGATAGGGGGCTATATCCTAATAAGCTCATCTTCAGTGGAAACTATCACTAAGCTAAATGGGTATTTAATACACTAACCTACCAAACTGTGTAGGTTAGCTACGCAGTACCATGCATACTGTGGCTGTTTGCCCTTGTGTTCACATTAAAAGATTGCAAATTCATAATGTCAATTATCATAAACTCAAGACATAAACCCATACATTTATTTCTCTGATCAATCTTTGGGGGGACGAGAACCCTGAACAGAAAGGAAGGGCTACACAATGCAAGTAAACTGAGCCCTCTCTGCAGGTTGCTAGGAAACCCTACTATGTCTGGGTAACTTGGATGCTCTGACCCCATGTTTCTACCTGTTGCTCCCTACAACTTAAACCAAAAGAATCACACCTTTTTCAAGAATTCTTGAGCTTTTGCTACCATAACTAGTAGAAGAAGATTGTGGAGAACAAGATCAAAAAATTTGAGCTTGAGGGCTTGTCAGTTACTAGGTCAAGATTAGATGTCAAGTTCCAATGTTGTCTGAGGTAACATTCCTCAGTAGACCTGGGGTAGCCTACTCATAGGAGGAGATTCAGAGTCTGGCAGGATCTACTTGATCTGCTTGAGAAGGGGGACAGGACAGAACAGTGGGGATGGCCTGCTCCTTCTCCATAGCATGTGTTTCTATCCCATTGCCAAAGCTGCTGGGGCAAGACTCAGTTCACAGTCTGTACTTCCCCACAGGACTGGACAACATCCACAGGATAACAGCCCAGGGCCGCTATGAGCTGCGTGTGGATATGAGGGATGGACAGGAGGCAGTCTTTGCCTACTATGACAAGTTCGCTGTGGAAGACAGCAGAAGCCTGTACAAACTCCGCATTGGAGGCTACAATGGCACTGCAGGTACTTGTGGGCCCTGTGCTGACCTCAGGAGCATTGGGTGTGTACTCCAGTCCTAAGCTGCAAGAGAACCAGCAGAATTCATAGTTTGTGAGCTGGCTAATTGCCAGGAAGGAGGCTTGGCCACCTGGGCCACTCCTGCCTATTCATTCAGGAGACTTGGAATCAATTTCTTGGGACTTTACTTTTATCATCTGGAGAATTATGGTAGTGATGCCATCTGAAAAATTATAATAGTGATGTCATCTGCTACATTATAATAGTGATATCTGTTCCACTTTACAGAGAAGTCAGAAAAGTTGCTGTAAGCACAATGAGTGAGTATATCTGAAAAGTTTGCTCAACAATAATGCAGGGTAAGAGCAAAGAGTTGCTTATTTTACCTAGATTAATCAGAGTGGACTCCCATTTATCGAGGGCAGAGCTGTTTGTCATCTCAGTAGACATTTCCTTGCAATGGCAACTGGGAAAATGACCTGTGAACTAATGAAACAATTCAGATTCCCCATTCTTTGAGCTGCCCCTCCCCCATCCAATCATTAGCAGTCATCATAGCACCCCACGAAGGAGTAGAGGACATTGCTTAAATGTCTCTCACTGGCCATGTTGTCTTTTGTTCTACCAAGTGAACCGTATACCTGGTTGGGTTCTCAGTGGTGGGTTTTATGGCAGTTTAACCAAGCAGAACAACCATCTGTTTTAGCTCTGTGTACTCCCAGTTTCGTGAGAACATACCACCCAAGCTACTCCCTAGCCTTTGGCTAATGTGTGCTCTATTGCAATACCTTTTATGAAGCCTGTTGTGCCAGGCTTGCTACTGTTTGGTACATGGAGTTACTGGACATTTCATTTCTCCAATTTTACAGCTAAAGGCTGGTGTTTAATTTTAGCAGCGTTTCCTATGACTCTTGGAATTAAAATGAACATCAAGGTGTTACCCTTTCAATTACTGCATATGCTCCATTATTTCCTTTCTCAGCCAGGTATTGTTATTCTAAAGAGAAGACACACTTATCTTTGCTATTGTTCACAGTTGAGTCACAGTGGCAATCAGAGAAGCCTGAAGAGCCCCAACAAAAAGGTCCAATTTGCCACACTTTGAGCATAAAACAGCAATTGAAATGGACATTTAAACAAGATGTCAGACTAAATCATTTCAAAACTAAATGGATACTATTCACTCCCTAGCATTTGAATTGTATCTACAGAAAAGGCTTTCATGTTTCTCCTATGGGAAGAGAAACAAGCTCACCCACCAGTTTCTGTCTCCCCTCATTTCCCCCTCTTCATCCTTCTCTGTTCAATCCCACACGTTTTTTGTCTACCTTAGGGCCAGCCCTCGAAAGCTCTTCCCCAGCCCAATCTCTGTGCTGCACCCCACAGAGGGCAGAACTGTTAGACTGCATTCCTCTCCCTGTGTCAGAGGCCAGTATCCCTAGACCTTTGCTAGCCAGTCATGGACATTAGCAATGATTCATCCATCACCTTATATATTCAGTTCATCTTCTTCAGTAAGTAAAATCTTGGGTTTATTTAGGTTACCCCATCTCTAGGCAACTATACTCCATATTGGATAGAAAATCATGCCCTCCTTCTTACTGGCATTTGTAACCAATCCCAGTTCTTCTAGCTGTTACAACTTCTCCAGGACTCACTGGCAACCAGCCACCCCAGGTCCTCCAGGCCAACAATAGCCCTTTACTCCTCATTTCTGAAGGCCCCAAACCTCCAAGACTCTAAGTAGAACTCTACTAGGATTCAAACTGAGACTTCTAAACTGTGTCCTCAATAAGGGCAGAGCAACTCTCACTGTTCTGATTTTTAGAGGATCTAACAAGAACATAAAACATGGACTCTGTAAGAGTAACTACCTAGTGAAGAAAACACCAGGAAATGGCTGCTGTCTGCATAATAAATGACACTCTTAGATTAAGGATACACATAGGGTATCTGGGGTGTGTAGAAAGGCTCCTTGAAATCAACCTATCTGACTGAAACCACTAGCAGAAAACATCTTCTGGATGAGAAGTCCGAGAAGAACAAGATTCAGTGAAAGGAGAAGGCTTGATGCGTTACTGTCTTGGAACAGCTGTGTTGTTGGAAAGATCAGGAGCTGAAGGCAGTGGCACACACCTATAATTACAGCATGGGAAAGCCTGAGATGGAAGGCTTGAGCATTAATGCTAGCCTTGGCTACATAGCAAGATGAAGTAGAAATGGAGAGAGAGGGACAATAGAGGTAGGAAAGCAGGAAGAGGATGTAAAGGGTGGAGGGGAGAAGGGGAAGAGGGAGGGGGGAAGAGGGAGGGAAGAGCAGAAATGGGGAAAGAAAGAGAAAGAAAGCGAAGATTAATTCTGGAAAGTCTTGACACTGAAAGAAAAATTTAGTCTTTACTTGACCGAAGGCCTTGTAAAGTCCTGAATGGCACAATGGGATTTGGGATTTAGAAAGATCACTAGGATAGCTCCAGGCAAGAAAAAGGAAATCTGAGCAAAGAACAGAGAGACCAACTGGTGGCTGCATCATTAATCCTGACGGGAGATAGCAAGAGTCCTTGCTAATGTCAGAGCTATGAGAAAGCAATGAATCTGAACAGGTGGCTCAAGAGAGAAAACCCGGACTTAGTTCATGTCTGGAATATATGAGGTAGATGTGTATGAGGCAGAGAAGATGAGGGAGGATGCAAGCACCAAGGGGACCATGTCTGAGACAACCAGTTGGCAACATCAAAGCAGAAACTAGAAATAATTGTTTGGAGGATAATGAGTGCACATCCTAGTTTGCAAAAGTGAGATGGTAACAATGCAGGCAGACACAACACGGTCAATGAAGAACGATTAAAGCATGGGTTGCTGGAGAGTAAAATTGATCCAAAAATTTGAAGGTAATGGGTACGAGTATGACTTGAGATAAAGGAGATGAAAATGATATTTTGGAGGTGGAAAGTAAGGCATCTTTCCTATCATTTTCAAGCAGGAACAGATAGTAAAACATGTTTCAGTTGGTGGGATTGGCTTGGGATGGACACAACATCAGAATCTGTCAAGATTATAAGGAGATGAGAATGATCTGAAGCATTCATTACCTCAAGACTCTCTTGAGCGGTGAAGGCTTCCCTGTAAGACTGACTAGCCCTGAGTTCAGTGGATGCAGAGGAAGAGGTGCTGAGTGGACATCAGGGTATAACTTGGAAGCCACAGAATCAGAATAGTGTCCCTCTTAGGGGAAAGCAACCTTAACCATAGTGAATATTACTTTCATTCAATAAATAACATAAGCTCCCAGCATTTCTAACCACAAATCCTGCCAAATGCTTCACCTGAATCACTGTAAGTGCATGATGGTCTGATCTCTTACCATGATCCCTGAGTTTACTTGAGCCACTGTATAACATCCCTGACAAGAGAACACCCAGTCCCCACTTCTCTTTGAGAAAGAAAATCTCACCACGGGGTTAGGCAGCCTAGTCGGTAGTATTAGGCGATTTCTCTTTTTCTATTTAGCTAAACTTTTCCTCTTTACAGTCTCTCTGTATTCATCCTCACACTTCCCCACAAGGTTTAGTTATGTATTCTTCCTTTTCAGTAGCTCCACACATGGTTGGCAATAGAGACCATGGAAGCTTTCTCCTTAGCTAAGCCTGCTTCTCCCTAAGACACAGTCTGATTTGCTACCCATGTCTCATTTGAATGGTTATAATGTTCCTGTCACCCTGTTTCTTGTAGATTGGTACTCTGCCTGCTGTTGTTCCTCTTCATGGGCAGAAGCAAGTTCTCAGTGTAGGGTATTGGGTGCAGGCTAATCAGGGACAGCAAGCACAGGAGGAAGACAGGATGAACTTACACTGTAAGATCCCATAAGGATCTCCAATAGACAAAGTGGGAACCTGAGTGATCTGTGTCCCAGAAAGGTCAAAAGGAAATAGAAGTGCTAAGATGGAGCTGTCTGGTAAAGTTCTTGGCAAATGTTCAATGGTGACTAGAAGGGGAAACATAAAAGCAGTTCCTCCCTATTCCTACCCCATGAGGTAATATGGAGTCAAAGGTCAGCAGAACCATGCTGCAGCTCAGAAGGAACCCAGAAGGTGAGTCAGGGGTCCATGCAAAAACCAGATGTCCACATCAAATGGGACAGCCTCCAGAATGATTTTGTCTACATTTTTGTTTTCTGTAGGAGACTCCCTCAGCTATCACCAGGGACGTCCTTTCTCCACTGAGGACAGAGACAATGATGTTGCAGTCACCAACTGTGCCATGTCATACAAGGGTGCTTGGTGGTATAAGAACTGCCACCGGACCAACCTCAATGGGAAGTATGGAGAGTCCAGGCACAGTCAGGTAGGCCACATTCTCGTTCTTGGCAGAGTGGTGGAAAGCACAGAACCCAGGCCTTTAGTTCTATGTTTCAGCAATGTTTCCTATTTTAAAACAAGTACCCTGGGGTTGAGAAAGAACCATTCAAGGAGCTGTGGGAGGAGCTCATCAATTCATCATAGGCGTCATGGCACTCTAACAAGGGACCCAGAAGGGAAGAGATCAGAAAGCTTAGTATTTCCCCAAGAGACTGCAAGCCCAGAGTCTGGGCTCAGTGACAGGGAAGCACCTGAAACACACTCAGGCAAATACCCCAGAGGTTGCTGACTCCAGGTGGAAACCACTCGAGTCTCCTCGTCACGAATGAGATGCCCACAAGTCCACTATTCAAACTGCTTCCACCTAGTTGGGATTTTGACATTCACCACAGTTCCCTACTACCAGTGACTCCTGAAAGCAAATCATGAAACTGGCAATAAGAAATGACCCACAACTTTCCTTTTATAAAGACACAGGCCTTTGTAAAGGGGATGCTGGAAGGAGACTTACCTCTCTCTATCATACTGGGAACTCTGTCATGAGCTTCTTGTTAACTGGGAACAGCTAAACTCATAAGTGAATCTCTCAATCCAGTCATTCTCTTCAAGCTGGGTGCTCTGCTGAGGGGGAAGGTGATATGACATGTTCATCTTTCTCACACTCAGGGGATCAACTGGTACCATTGGAAAGGCCATGAATTCTCCATCCCCTTTGTAGAAATGAAGATGAGGCCCTACATCCATCGTCTCACAGCCGGGAGGAAACGGCGAGCCTTGAAATTCTGAGCACTGGGCAGCCAGCCACCAGCCAAATGATCTTTTCTGTCATTTGTTTGTATTTTATAATATGAGACAAGGGGGGAGGGGCAACAGTAATGTGCTTCACAACATATTCAGACTATCTGAAGGAAGCAGGGATCAGTTAGGTACCATCTGCTCCTAGTTTTGGCTGTCTTGGAGCCTGACTCTCAGGCCACATGCTCCCTGCTAACCAGTCCTGCCTGATCACCCCCCTCTTTTCTCACAGAGGAGGAAAACTGGAGAGTTAAAAAAGAGAAACAGGCCATAAAGTACAGATTGTTACAGTGATGGGCACACACACAACTCTCTCTACCCCTCTTCTGAGATACCTTCCAACTTCTAAGTAAGAGTAATCTGGTCACCGCTGACCATGGCCAGGTGACCACACCATCCCAGAGAATCTTCCACAAGAAAGCTTGGCCAATCTTCTCTTAAGAGGGAAGAGTCCCACCACACTATGGCACAACAGCCCAAGTTCACTGCAATGGGCTAACGATTCTCACATTCTGCAACTTAACTTTTAGGAGGAGTGGCCTCTCTCCCAGCCACACTCTCTCCCTACTTCTATCCCCTAGATCCTATAGACCTACCAACCCGACCATTGTTTAGAATTCCAGTTACCAAAGCTGTCTGATCCTGGCCCTGGGTCATACAAAAACTGTGCCCTGCTGTGCCCTGTGTGTCATAAGCCATTGTCATGGAATAATTTTCTTTGGTGGTGAAACTTGGGGAAGGGTATTGTTTCTAGCATGTTTGCATCAGACATGGACGAAGGACAGGAGTGGAAATGAGGGCACCTACCGGGGAGTCTGTAGGTCCCATTGAAAACAGACCTTGCTTAGTGCTGCCTTGTGCATTTATGATCGGACTTACCATGGATTCCTTCCCCTTATTCCTAGTTGAAGGTCTCTAGTTCTGTGCCCAGCCAGGCTATCCTCAGTGCAAGTGGCTTCGTAATAATCAGGGAGGAAAGTTGTATGAGTCATTCCCCTGACTGATTACCCTGGGAGGAGATAGAATGATTGTCCTGGTCTTTTGTTTGCTTTGATCCTGTAGTAAACAGAACTGACCCCCTCAATGAGGTGAGATCATGAGAAACATTTTCCATCTCCCTCTCTTATCCTGCTTTGAGAAGAAAAATGAAAAGTGCCAGAGGAAATCGCATTTAGAACTCCAAAGGTGAGAGGAGTAATCTCCCCACCCCCACATGATTTGATTTTTTAAGCCCTGGAGAACTGAAGGCTATAGAAGCCATGACCTTTCAGCTTCTCCTCAAATAAAAAAGAAGCCAGTCTTCTCTGCAGCACCTGCCCAAACTGTGCCAAGTTTCTCAGCTGCCTTCTCCCTGCCTCCCTGTCCTCTCCCATCTCTGAGGACCCAGTATGTGTGCTATAGGGCCCATGGCTACCATCTGTGGTATCTTGTACCTGTACCAACCAGTTACTGAATAAGCTGGCATCCTGAAATAAAAACAGCCACCGTCTAACCAAGCTTTGAACCAGAAGCAACAGTCCTCCTGGGCTGATGATCACATGCTTAGCATCGAGACATTGGAGTTAGCTTGCCATTTTCTGTAGCCTCCCCCATCTCTGTGGTAGAGAATCAGTGACCTACTCAAGGCCAAAACCGCAGGTGGAGTTTTCACTTCTTAATCCATCATGGACTTTAAGCAGCTAAGAGAAAGAAGAAGAGAGGGAAGCCTATAGGTTATATGAGATTTAATTAGCTGTGGGTCAACCATGCAGAACTGGAGGTAAGTGAGCTCAAAGAAGGATTTGAGGGGTGTGATGAAGGGCCATCTCTGCCACAATGCCAGCTACGAGCCCTTGATGGGTTTGTTCAAATCTCTGGGCCTTGGTTTTCTCACCCCATTGAATCAGAGTTTAGACCAAAAGGATTTCTAATGTCCCGTTAGGTTTAATAGTCAATAATGTTAATCTGTGATAGGAAAGCATAATCAAAGTTGGCCTTGGTGAGCCATCACAATTAAGGAAAAGCCAGAATCCTTGTGAAGGAGATGGGTAAAGGGAGGGAAAGAAAGAAGAGAGGAAAGAGACTAACTCAGAACTCTCTTTGTTTCTCAAAGACACATACACACACACACACACACACACACACACACAAATGCCAAAAGAAGCTGAAGCCATTATGTCTATGAAAGCAGAGCCAAGGACCTGGGTGTGCCTGAACAGCCCACCTCATCAAGGGAGCTGAAATGGAACAAGATTTTGTGTCATCACTTCCAGGAAAAATCAAAAAACATCAGTGGAAATCCAAACCTGCTTTTCATTGGAACTATTTTATCCTGTGGAACACATTTATAAATAGCATGGACTGCATTGCCTAGATTCATTTAAAGGAATTTTAAAGTAAGGAAGAGACTTCAAAGATCAGCTCATCCTTCTGTAAAAGGGTTTACAGATCCCTTTTGTTAAGTAGAGTGAGTCCCCCAAATTCCATGTTTTGAAGAAACTGTCTTCTCAAGATCCACAGAGTTTAACTCAAAGCTCCCAAACTTGACTGGCTTAACTTCTTCCCTGGGCTTCATAACTAATTTCATTTTTTTTTTAATCTGCTCCTTGTCACACCTGGTTTTGTCCCTGGGGAGCAGGCAGCACTACTTTGCATCCATCCTAATCACACAAGATTTAAGGGACTCAAAATGACTGGAAGGGGACCCTATCAAGAAGATGGTGTAACTGCAGACATGTTAGAATGTACACTTACACAAAAACCCAAACAACAACAATAATAGTAAGAACCAGTCACCAGAGACTGCCATGAATCCACTGCCTAGAATCAAGAGCCAGGCCACTCTTCCTTGCATGCCCCATCATGGAAAGACTGTTTCTATACTGAATTCTCATTTCTCCAGGGCTACTTCTGGAAGGTGAAGACATTAATTGTGAAGACTCTGTTAGGGATGACAACCCTATAGAAAGTGTTGGCCTTCAAACTCAAATTAATGTGTAAGGGGGGACTTGATAAGAGGGGCAAAATGATGCTCATAGCCTCCAGATGCCCACTGAATCACTAATGAGATGTAGGGCAGGAAGTAGCATAGTTCATATGGTTCTGGTAACCTCAGACCAAACCAGGAACAGCAACAGGGCAGCAGAGAAATTCAGAGCAAGCTCCCATAGATATTTAAATGTCACCTTCATCCCATCTCTAAAGAGGTGAGATTCACACCTAATATCCCTGTTGCCATCCACTGGGGGCCAATCAGCTCCTCCTAGATAGAAAAATTTAAAGGCAAATTTAAAGGACAAAGGTTGCCTTGCCAGTGAGCTCAATGCCTATACTATCCTAAACACTGGGATTTGTGAAAGTCTTGGCTGCAGGAACTCCAGGACATTTGAAAACATTGCTGAAGGCATGGCTTTTTTTTTTTTTTTCTTCCCTCTAGGATTTCTGGAAGCAGGGAAAGCACTTCCCCAGGATACATGTTTTTCTATCCATTGCTTGATAATCACCAAAATCCTACTGGATCTAACTCCTTGGTTACATTTTTGTCCCTCTGAAGAGGAAGAGGGGAGATCATTTTTCACCTCAATTTACATCCTACTGCCCACTCTGAAATATCCATAAAAAGACTAATATCCAAGAAGTGCTAGAGGAGATGGGATAATGCTAAGCTTACCTAGAACTTGCCAAGGTTACACAAGGATGCTTGGTTCTCATCCATCCTCCCTGGCTGGTCTCTTTCATTCATATAACAAAGCAGCAAAAGTTGTCTCCTATGGGGAAAGGGGGGCAGAGCTGGCTTCTGGGCTAAGGCTTGGAGCTTCTCTTTTATTATCCTGCTGGGTCCTCAGAACAAATTTCTGAAGTTCTTTGACTAATGCTTCCCTCTAAGCCTTTGCTCCTCCCACAGTCCAATTCTCCCATGTGCATCTCTCCCAATAATACTCCAGCATTTTGGCACTGCCAGACAAAATGGGAACTCACGGAATGAATGAAAGCTACTCAGATACCATAGGGAAAACAACTCTAATAGGAAGAGACATCACCAGGACTAGGAGAGGCTTCTGTTTTCAGAGGATGTGCGCGTTGGTACAGATGAAGGTCCCTTTGGAAAGAGTGGCTTTGGCTCATCTTAACTAAATCCATGCTGGATTTAGGGATTTAGTTAAACCAGTTTTGTCTTCTTCAGGATCTGAGAAAAGAGCTAGGGAAAAAAAAACTAAGTTAAATAAAAGAAGCTGATGGAGTCTTATAAAATAAAAGCAAACCTTAGAGATGGCCCCACAGTGGAAACACAGAAACCATATGAGTGAACACACTAAAGGCATCATCAGCATTGGCTTCTGAAAGTCTGGTATCAGATAAAGCGCCTATGGATTTGCTCCTTCACCTGAGATGGAAGGCTACCCAAAAGTCTTACTGTACAGAAGTAAGAAGAGAAAGGGCTTTTTTTGCTGATCAACCAAGTCTTGCCTCAATCTTACTTCTCCTTTCCCAGCTAGCACAGCTTGGTTTGCCATCTCAAGCAGTTCAGATTTATTTTTTAAGGTCATTCTTCACCCAAAACATGACTTCGGCACACATGTAACATTTCACTGTCCAAATGTCCTTTGGCAAACTTCACAGTCTTTAGACAGTGTTACGTTTTCCCCAAGCAGGAAATCCTCATTCCTTCCACAGCTTAAGAAGATTATTGCAGGATAGTCATTCAACAAGGTCCTGATTCCTAAGACCTCCTCTATTAACTTAATAGACTAGCTCCCCACTATTTGAGTGATAAGGTTAAAGCTCAGTTTCTAACTTGGAAATATTGAACCCTTTCAGTCCCCACCCCAACACTCTCCTGGGTGTGGTCATTGGCTAGTTGCTACCATGGGCTCTGGAGATAAAGTACAAGAATCTTTGAGATGTAGGCACACTATACTCAGGAAGCCTGGGCCAACTCAGGACAGGGTTAGTGTTGTAGGGCATACATATGGATAAGAACTAGTTTCTTATTTGTCTTTTGTTTGCTTGTTTTTGTCAATGCTTTTACAACCCACAGAGAAACCTGTAGCTTTTAAACCATCTGTCATTGAACACTAATGTACTCAACATATTAGTCTCCTAAGCAAACATTAAAGAACATTCCTTTGGAGCCAAAGGAAATTCTGGACATTACCTAACATGACACTCCCACGCCATACTCAAGGTTGATGTAGGCAGGCAGCTTGCTTGTCTTCACACAGCCAATTTGATATAGAAATGGGGGTAGCCTGGTACAATTTTTTTTTTAATTCTGTATCTGCTAATAGAGACTGAGAAAACAGTATTTATTGTACACCTATTGATCAGATTCTGTGCAAAGGGCTCCACATCAATTACTTTACTGAATCCTCACCCCAATCCAGAAGAAGCTTTAATCATTTTCTAGAAGAAGGAAGTGAAAGCACAGGGTTGTTAAATAGCATGTCTGAAGTCACACAGTTTCTGAAGGGTACCACTGATTCTGTCTAATACAAGCAGCCTTAGTTTTTCCAGTTTGTAAAGCTGCTGTCACATTGACCAGGCAGCCTCCATCTTGAACCTCACTACCATTTTCACGATAGCGTTTCTAACTCCATCCACCTCTCATTTTCCTTTTAACAAATAGGAACTTTTGCTTTTCCTTCCTCCTATGCCTCGGAGGGTCCCTTGGACCCTCAGCCCCAACCAGTAGAAGTAGTAAGAAATAGCCAGACAGCACTTCTTTTTACTTTCTGTTTAAAATTTTAAAGATGGTGTCAGACACAAACATGACTTCCTACCCCAGGGCCTGGGCAGCACAACTGCTTCTCTTTTCTAACACAGACCCCCTTCCAAACTAGTACAACAGACAGAACGAGAATCAAGAAAGGAGAGACCACAGGATAACACTGTATAAGTGCCTAGAGTATCAGTTTGACTCTAGAATTTGCAAAGGAAGAGTTGTGAGTGTGTTCAAACAACTACAAATAGCAGAAAATGCAAATGTTTTATGAATTTCTAGGCTGAAGTCATCAGATTACAGGTAAAATTCACACAACCCCCTCCCAGACCCCGGGATTCCCTAAAGGAACATGGCAGGATATTTGTAAAGACTGGAGCTACAAGAAGTCAGGAATGGAGTTCTCTGTTGATTTTCTCATTTCCTTCCTCCCACTCCTTACCCATCTCTCATGCCCGTGAAAGAGAAGTTGAGGAGAATAATTTGCTACAATCCTACTAGCTTTGCTACTTTGGAAGATTTAGAAAGATATCAGAAACTTGGTGGTGGCTTCAATTATCAGGTAACAACTCCCAACACAGAACCCTGTTTCTCTCTTTAGACATTTACGTTAAAAGGACTAGACCTTCCAAGAGGGAATTCAGGTCCCCTCAAAATGGAAACTCCTCTGAAGCACTGCAGACACTTATTTGATACAGCAAGCACTGCAGTTCCTGTAAAACTTTCAGCAGAGTAATCCTACCCTAGCTCCTTTCTTCACAATCCCCCTTCCTTAATACATAGGGTTTTTAGCTGAGACTCGCAAACAAGGGTCAAAATCGAGTCTAGTCCCTCCTTCCTCTCTTTAACAAACATGCTCTTCCCTCCTATATTTACACACACACACACAGACACACACACACACAGACACACACACACACACACACACACACACACTAACCCCAAGTACCCTCAAGCCTATAGAAATTTCCAGGTGCCCAAAACAAGTCACTGTGACTCTGAGGAGTTTTATTGCCTGGGCTCCGAGCAGATGACACTCATCCTGGTGGTGTCTCAGTTGCTGTCCTGAGAAATCATAAGCACCAGATCCTCCATTCTCTCTGAATTTGAATTTGTGGTTTTAACCTTTAATAGCCTTTTGGGGTAAAATAACAAAGACGAAAGAATTTACTGACTTTGTAGCTACACTGTTCTTGAAAAGGCTCTTTTTAAAAAGAAGCCAAAAGGAAGAAGAAGAGAAGAGATATATGGTATAAGCTCATCAGGTGGTGCACACTCTGATGAAATCAAATAAAAGGCTAGAGAGGAATGAAGAAGGAGAGCCAACTTGCCCCATCCTTTCATGGCACTGTAGCTCAAAGATTGGAATCTGCTTGTTAACCATTGTTAACTAGTATTTTTAGTCCCGGTTGCTTTTAGCCTCTGTATAGTTCCTTTTTTAAACACATTTTCTATACGTTAATAAAAGATCCTGATGGAAAGATAATGTGTCTTCTCCATCCTTTGGGGGAATCATGGATGTGTGCCTCTTTAATTCTGCTTTCTCTGAGTTCTCTCTGTTGAGCAGTTACCAGCTCACGACTACCCACATGTCTCCTCTGCATCATCCTTTAAAGTGAGCTGTGTCCTTCTTCCCAGTGTCTCTACTCCCTATTCCGTGTCCCAGATCCACTCTATTTCTATTCTGCCATTACAGCTTTGCCATCTCATCCCTCTCCACACTTCTATTCCACGGCTGTGCCTCCTTACCCCCCTCTGCATCCCTCTTCTTTTCTCACCTGCTCTCCATCTCCTCAGAACTCTTAAATTCACTCTTTCCTTACTATCACAAAGGTCACTAGTGAATACTAAAGGCTCTGGTTTCATCTGTGGTTTGGTGTCCTGGATCAGTCACCGTGACAGTGGTTCAGGCTGCCTCCCACCTCCCTCCTCCCTCTTGCTTCCCTCCTGGCTCCCTCGACCCTCCTGTGCCCAGTGGAAGCCACATTTCCAAATCTTTAGTGCCACCTATGGGTACTGGCTGAGACTATTTGATAGGCCTAATTATCTAACCTTCCTGCCTTCCTTTAGTCCATTCCCTGTCCCAACCAGATTTTATCACTCCAGCTTAGACCTAGTTCATCGGACTTCCCACCAGCCATTCTAATGGTGACTCTGGCGGCCAATTCTTTCTCAACTTGATCACCCATAAAGGCTATCTCCTTTTATCTTTCTGTTAATCTACAGTATAAGACCAACTCTAACCTCTGAATTATAAGAGAAATAGCCCCAGTAAGAGAACAGCAAGAGAAACACTCATCCTGCCACAAAAGGATCACAAAGTCAGAAAGTCTCAAGGTAACTGATTGCATTAAGCGCATTAAACTGAAAGAGCTCTGACCCTAGGAAAGGAAAGGAGGTTTTTAAAAGCCTGGCAGGGGGAGGGCAAAGTGGCCAGGTCCCATGATAATGCAAATCATCAGATGGGGAAAAGTCACCAAGGAGCATGAGGCAGAAATCCAGAAAGAGTTTGCTATAAATGTTGGCTGACTCCCTGGGACCACGTGAGAGAGCAGGAGGCCATAGCACAAGGCAAGCATTGTGAAATCCTCAAACCAAGGCAGAGAAAACTTTATGTCCCTTGTTAAAATGGAGAAATAGTGAGTACTTAAAAGAAGGGACTAAGTTACATTTCAGAGAATATGCGTGAGAAAGAATTCATTCTTGCCATTTTTTTTTCTGGTGCCAACAGGTTTCTTCACACCTCTGGGCCATTCTCTGAGCACACTGAGGGGGCCTTCTATGTCCCTGTGTCACATTTCCCCATTTCCTCAACACCGCTCATCCTCCCTGCCACCCTAGGGTGTCATTCAAGGAAGGTCTTTAAAAACAGCCACATTTTCTGGCCCTGCTTTGAATAAACCTCCTTAAACCCAGGCCTCAGTATTTTGTACCAGAGGAGACTTGTTATAATATTAAGAAGTCTGCCATCGGAATCTCAGCTCTCTTGCTGTCTGGATACAGAAGTAGAAATTAAAGGAATCTAGTGGAATTTAAAGGAACTTCAGTAATTAGTATTTATTCTGAGAGGGCTGCATGGTAGCATTATGTTCTAACTCAAATGGGTATAATTCACTCATTGCTTAAGACCTCTGGGTACATTTACAACCATCTGAACACAGACTTAATTATTGCTGTGTTGTGGGAACTACAAATTGCCACGGGTAAAATTAAAAGTGGATTATTAAGCAAGAGAAACGTTCACAGCATTAGTAATCAGTGCGATTACCCTGTAGTATCTTCTCTCCCATAATGCCCTGAGTGGCCCTGGGGACCTGTGCTTCAGCAGTGGTCATTCTGCTAATCAGCAATAAGACATCATCACAAAATGAGAGGCTTGCAGTCCTGGATCCCTCCTATAACAAGTAGAATGTGCCCCATCATCTAGGGTTGCAAAGTATTCTAAAACAAATAAGCATTGCACCCTTAAACATACATATACACGTGTCTCTTGTTCCTTTTCAATCATCTTACCATCCACATTCAATGAATATCCATTACGTAGCAAACCAAATGCTGACTTTAGCTAAATAGACGAAGACTATTGGCTGGAGAGGCATCTCATAAGAGTGTATACTGCTCCTGTTTTTTACCTAAGTTCAGTCGCCAGCACCCATATTGGGCAGCTCACAACTGCCTATGTAACGCCATCTACAGGAAACTCAGTGCCCTTTTCTGGCCTCTGTACTGTTGAGTATCCATACATGTACACAGACACAGAAACACACAGACACAGACACACACACACATACACACACACACAGACACACACACACACACACACACACACAAATATAACTCACGTTTTTAAACAATAAAGACTTCCTGGTGACTTTAAGATGCCTCCTATCCTATCTTCTTAAAGAGATTCGAACCCCCTTTCCTTTTTCTAGTGAAGAGATATTATTTATCTCCCCACCATATGCCAAGTAAGTCCATATTAAGTGCTGGGACTTTGGTACTAATGTGTTAGAGTACTCCCAAGAAACAGAACTAACAGGTGATAGATTCTGGTGGTGATGATAGAAAGACAGACAACAATTGGTCTATGTGACCATGGAAGTTAAGAAGTCTCATGATCTGTCATCTGCAGGCTAGAAACCCAGAAAAGCCAGTGGTGTAGTTTAGTTCAAGTCTAAAAGCCAAAGAACCAGGAAAGCCAATGACAATCCAGTATAAAGACAGGAAAGTACCAAGGACTCAGTCACCTCTACAGAGAAACAGGGACAAAGGGGAGGCAAACTCCTTCTCTTGCGGCTTTTCTATTCCAGTCCTACCCTCAACTGATGAGACAGTACCCACCCACCGGGAACACAATCTACTTCCCTAACTTGTTGGTCCATGCCTGTCTTCTGCAGTAGCTCTCTCACACAGATACACATGTGGAAAGAACATTTAATCTTGACACTGTATGATACGGTCAAGCTGACACACAAAATTAATCACTACACTAACAGGTAGTAAAACACATAGGAACTGCTCCTTTCCCTTAGATGTCCCTCTGATGGGGACATTGCGGTGCAGAAGAGAGTTTAGCAGTCAAACATTTACTCTCTTTTCACCTCTTTCCCTCTCTGCTCAATTTTACTGAAATCCCTTCTTTCCGATCCAGATATTCCATACATAAATAAGTCCCCTCGCCCAAAGCTTGTCAAATAAAATAGAGCAATATTTTCCAAACTTATATTTATGTGTTCATGGGGAACTGGAAAAAGACACGCAGTGAAAAACTTCAACTAATTAGGATAAGCGTTGTCATTTCAATATTGAAATTTCTTTTTAAAACTCAGGCACATTTCAAACATTTCAAACACTGAGAAAAGTGGCAATTAAGGAACTCCTTGTCTCTGTGAGCCAACAGAACCTTCTTGAAGGACTGATTGCTCCTACATCTTCCTGAAGGAAAAGAGAGAGTGTCCTGAAAGGTGATGGCACGTTGCTAATGTTGATGGCCTTTAAAGCTTTAAATAATAATAATAATAATAATAATGATAATGTTGTCATCAGAGATTTCTGCTGAGTGTCCCTTCATAGCTGTGTGAAATCTTTGGGTCTGCTCTCTGTGACAATCAGCTTTGTATAGGCTTCTAGGAAACAAATGGAAATTACCAGAAATGTAGTAGCAATTATGAAAATTCAATTTGCTAGCTGTACAGGAAATGTTAAGATAAAAAAACACACCAATCCCTGTGAGGCAGTGTGGATATTACGTATAGATTACCTATAGATTACCGATAGATTCAGGCAGTACCTTGCTTGATTTAGGAGTCACATGCTCACTTTTTATGACTTAAGTAAAGCTCATAGAGCAGCTACCCTGAAAGTCTGGGCAACAATGGCAATTCAGGATGTTAAAGGTAAACTGAGTGGGCCCACTGCCAGGAGGAGGTGTTAAGGAAGTCCACATAGATCTACTTCTGCTCTCCTATCCCATTCCCAGATGTGTTCGTTAGGGTTTCCATTGCTGTGAAGAGACACCATGGCCAAGGCAACTTTTATTAAAAAACAACATCTAATTGGGGCTGGCTTACAGGTTCAGTCTAATATCATCAAGGCAAGAAACATGGCAGCACATAGATAGGCATGGCATAGTGTGGGAGAAGCTGAGAGTTCTATATCTTGTTCTGAGGGCAAATAGGAGAAGACTGGTTTCCAGGGAGCTAGGATGAGGGACTTAAAGCCCACACCCACAATGACACACTTCCTTCAACAAGGCTACACCTACTCCAACAAGGTCACATCTCCTAATAGTGACATTCCCTGGGGCAAGCATATTCAAATCATCATACCAGACTCCATGACAGGTCACTTAAATTCTGGAATATATGGGCAGATGTACTTGCAAACCACATCCCTTTAAATAAAAAGACTCAAATAACAACTCAGTTTTAAAAGCCCATGCTTATAAGAGAATTGATATTCAATAACAGTGCTATAGATATTCAAATCAGATATTTCCCTGTCATGGGGAACTGTCTTGTACATTTTGATATTTAGTGGCAGCCCAGCATCTACTCACCAAATTCCAGTAAGACCATCAACATCTCACAAGTAGTAACAATAAAACTTGCTCTGGCCAAATGTTCCCAGATCATCCTCTATAGAAAGACACTGATAATGGCATTGCAGTGTCTAAAAGCAACAAGTTAGAAAGCACTGGCTAGTCCATTTCAGTTCAAAACCCAAAAGGCATCCCCCAATGGAACATTGTTGCAGTCTTCTATTAAATTTGTTTTATATAGTTTATAAATGTTTGAAAAATGTAGCTGTGTTTTATTTAGTTTATTTTACTCCCTTTTGGGGGGAATTACTTTGGGTATTTTTATGGTCCAAGATTAGATTCCAGTTGGTATCTCGTGGGGAATGAAGTCTTAGCTTTACCCTTACTCTCCTGGAGTCAACTGGGTTTCAAGCCAAGTGTCACTGTAAATTAGACCTTTGGCTCTGTTGTTTTACCTGATGGACAATAACAAACGGTAGAGATTGTATGAGGTCCCCAAGTACCTCACAATCTCCAATGTGGTGTTTCCTTAAAGAATGAAATGAATAGTCAGCTCAGCACTAAACTTCGTAGGAAAAATTGTTTTTCTTTCTTTAAATCTCAAAATTTTACCTAAGAATAGGCCCTTGGTCCAAGATTCTGCTCAGTTGAGCAAGGAAGGCCATTGTGTCCCCTGTTTCTGATTGCCCAGACAGTATACATCTCAGTAACATGCCTCAAGAGGGACCCACATCCCAGTACCATTCCTAGAAAGGGATCCATAATGAGAGGGAAAACAAAAGACTAAGCAGACCCCCAACCTAGAAAAGCTGTTGTGACTCAAGAATGGTGATGGATCAAAAAGGGATAATAAAGCCAATAACCAAGAAAAGAAGTCCACTGCCCCAAGTCTCAGGTAGAGACTCTGCCCACACTGATCCCCTTTCCCAGCTTAGTATCTTAGTGAGTACTGTGGGGCCCTGGGAAAAGGGGTACCATTTTCATATGCAGATGCTTCAGAAATTTGAAATATTTTCTTTCGTATTGACTCAGCCATCCTTCAGGGCTGTTTAAGTCTACTGTTGTATTTTGGAAAGCAGTTGTTACTACAGCTGTTTGTTTGTTTGTTTGTTTGTTTATATGTCTATATGTTTATATATTTATTTGTATGTTTATTTATTCATGTTTTTATGTAAGGTCCTACAAGGCTTACCCTAACCTTGAATTTACTATGTACACAATAGCTGACCTTGAACTCCTGATCCTTCTGCCTCTACCACAGCTGAAATTACAGGTTTGTTCTATTATTCCTAGCTATAGCAGCTGTCCACAATGTTGAGCTAGCAGTGAAGGTTTTATATAACTGGGAGACAATCAATTTGCCAGTAAGACTGAAGGCAATGATCATTTGTTTCTCTTAATTACACAGACAGGCCTAGCTCTCAACAGAATCTGATAGCATCTCTTAATGCTGGGATGTATATAACCACAGATCTCAAGGCATGAAAAGTTATCAGTCCACATCTTGGGGCTATGGGAGATATATATGCTGCTTCTCACCACACTCTCAGTTGCCATAGGATCTTTGTCCAGATGAACAGCCACTGAAGCAGCTCGCAGCTATCAGGGTCTGGATGAAGCCCATTCCCAGATTTCCAGGACCATTTTTTTTTTTCTCTTCCCAGATCAAGACAGTCTGAGGAGGCAAGATCTCCAGCTTGGCAAAAGAAATTGTTTCTTGCCAGGTGGTGGTGGTGCATGCTTTTAATCCCAGAACTTGGGAGGCAGAGGCATGTGGATTTCTGAGTTCGAGGCTAGCCTGATCTACAGAGTGAGTTCCAGGACAGCCAGGGCTATACAGAGAAACCCTGTCTCAAAAAACAAAACAAACAAAAACAACAACAACAAAAAGAAATTGTTTCTTTTCTTTCTAAAGGGCTGAAGGGCATTGGGAAAAGGTTGGGAAGACATCTTTGACAAGAAAATTTCCCCCATGTGTGAGCTCTATGTAGGCAGAGCTTGGATTTTCCCATTTCTAATCTCAAAATTTAGCTTAGAACTCTGTGCCAACTGCAGAAAAGTTTATGTAAACTGCATTGGATCAATTGTTTCTTATACTTCTGAAAGACACCTAACAACTTTATCTGTGCTAAAAACTAGGGTAGATCCCCAAACTATTCAGGAAACACTTAGCTTGAGATTCCCTAAGCATTCAGAGAAACAAGCATTATACTTAAAGTCAAAATAACTACTCCTTCAGACTAGTGGTATGTCCAGGGCAGGTTCTCTTGCCTTCTTGAAATGTAATATCCTTCTCTGTAAAATGAATAAAGACAGCCAACCCACACTTCGCAGACTGTTAAGGGAAGCAAACATTGTAATATATAGGACGTGCATTGTAAAAGGCATTTATTAGAACTGAGAATGCGATGATTCAGTAGAAATTAAAAGATATCATAAATCAGTCTCATAGCCTAGGGGTGTAGACAACTGGTAAAGTGCTTACCTAGCATACACAAGGACCAAGAGTCAGTCCTCAGTATCATATAAAACCAGTCGTGGGTGGTGCCACAGGCCTGGAATCCCAGCACTTGACAGGTAAGGTGGGATGATCAGGAATTCAAGACCATCCTTGGCTACACAGTGAGTTCAAGCCCAACATGGGATACATGAGACCCTGTACCAAAAACAACAACAGCCAAAACAAGCAAACAACAACAATAACAAAAAGGCAAATCAGAGCCAGTGAGATGGCTCAATGGATAAAAATGCTTGCTAGCCTGACAACCTGTGTTCTGTTACCCACATTTTTTTTAAAAAAAAGTCAAATATAGTGATATGCATGTGTAATATCAGATTTCCTAGTTGACATGTGGGGGGGGCGCAGAATTTCTGAAAACCTGTGGAACAGCTATCCTAGAGTACACGGCATAGCAGAAATGACACAAGAGATCCTGCCTCCACAAGGTAGGAGAACCAAGCGACTCCTAAAAGTTGTCTTCTGGCCTCCACACTTGCATTCACATGAAAAGACACTCAATGATGCATCATCATCATCATCATGAATCAAAAAATCAGCCTTAAATCATAAATTCCTTCATATTGTCCCAGCAGCGTGATGGTCTGAAACTTGACTAACATAATTCCTTCAAGCAAGTTAATTGCTTAAAGAAAATGCTTACTGTCGGTAGTTAGCTGATAGTTCCTTGAGGGAAGAAAGAGGCGAGGGTGGAGGAAGTGGTGATAAGAAGTGACTCATACAAAGAGGTGACTCTGCATTTTCAAAAATTCACAGGCAGCTATGCAGGTGGAAAGGCCCAAGAGGGTCCAGTGACTGGAACCTGTTAGAGTGCCTGCTTCTTTAGTGGGACTGAGAACTTCTAGGGAAGGGGTTCTGGCTGGCTTCTGATAGTCTGTGGATTCTGGTGTGTTGGATGGAGTGTCTAGATTTAGCTCTGTTGTTACTCAAGGGACAGAGAGCATCATCCTGCTCATTTCCCCACACGAGCTTAGAGTCTTAGTCCCTCTTCAATATTAAGCTATAAATGTGATCAGATGTTTACAAACCTTCATTACAAAGTTATTCTAGATGCTCCCCCATTGTCTCAGCAGAGCCTTGTCCTCAGTCTTCACAGAACCCTCACATAGGAAAAACATTCCTTCCTATACCCCAAAATGAACACAAAACCTCCCATTAATGGAAGCCCTGGCTCTCTGAGAATACTCCAGCCTTGCTCCCATTTCAACTTCACTGTAAGTGACGTGTCACCCTCTCTTTCTTCAGTGTGCTAGGATCAAGAGACAATTAATCACAGAAGATGCCAGCCCTGAGTCCTCATTTTGTTGGGTGCTGTAAAGAGGCCCAAAGCTAACAGGCACAAAAATTCAAGGTCTGCATCTTGATAAAGGCTCGATTTTCATTTGTATCACTGATCACCATCTACTAAGTATGTACCTGCTCCAAGTGCTAAATCTGTAAAAAGACAAAAAAGAACAGAACCTATCCCATCTGCCCTCACTCCTGCTAGCACCAGGTGGCCCGGATGCATCTTAGCCTTCCCGTGTCTGTTGTTTTCAGTCTGCTGGTCTTGTAGCCACTCTCACAGGTGCACAGAGGTACGGAGGCTCCCTGCTACAGATCTCCCTGTTGAGATTAACACACTGAAAGTAAGACAGTGCTTCCTCATGCAGAACATCTGCCAAAGAGAGAACCGGTTGGCACAAAAGGAAATCATGTCCTCCAAAGGCAGCATCTCGACTGAGCTGAATTCTCCTAACCTGCCATCGTCATTTCTTCCCTCATTTGTCCGTGTAGTCGTTTGCTCACTCATTAGCAAAGATGTGGGAAATACTCCCTGTCTGTTGGTGCTGTGTGGGAAAACAGGGGAAAGCCAATGAAGCAGGAGCACTGATGGGTGGGCATCGGTACACGGATGCAGCTGAGGAGGAAGGCAGTGACTACTCAGGACCCTGCCATCCACATAGGAATTTTGATCGCTTTTGAAGAGTGGAAAGCCACAGTAGGGTCTTCAGCAGGTGAATGAGATGACTATATTACAAATGCAAACATTCTCTTCAGATATATAAATGGTGGAGGGATAAGCAAGGTTCTGGAGGAAAGTTTCAAGCGATTCAGGTGCAATATTATAGTAGCTTGGACTCATGTGATTTTAGCCCAGTTGTGAGATAGATTTTTCAGGAGATGGTTAGAAGATAAATAGCCAGAACTTGAGGACCAATGAATTTGCAAGAGTAGAATATAATCCCTCAAAGGCATCAATGAATAGATTCCAACCACTTAAGCCATGGAGGAGGGATAAGGTGAGGAAGAACTTGTTTTCACTATCAACTGTAGACACTTTTAGATACATAAGCAAGAGACATTATTTCAGGGCCTTGGGACATAATTCAGTGGTAGAGTGTTTATCTGGCATGTGTAAGGGTCTGGGTTTGATCCTCAGCACTGTCAGAAAGAGACAGAGTGGAAGCTGAAGGTGTAGGAATGGCCTTCAAAAGCCTCAGAGGCCTGGACTATATATGTCATGGCGTTGTAAGCAGGGCAAACTGCATGGGCTTGCTGTGACCTTTATTGTCACAAAAGGACTTCATGCTTCAATAACATCTTGGGCTTGGTTCAATATTGTATTAATAGTTTTGAATAAGGACCCTCATAGTCCTTTGCTTCTAATAGCTATAAATTTCCCTCTAAACACAGATTTAGATGCATCCATTAAGTTCTGACATGATGTACCTTCATTTTTGTACAGGAATTTTAATCCAGCAACATGGCTGCTTTGGCAAGGGATCACATCCAAAGACCGTCTAGGTCTGTGTGATCCATTTGGAATGCACAAGTACCACACACCTTTAAACACACCTTTAATCCCACTGGCTGGAATACAGGCTGGCCTTTACTATACACCTTTAATCCCAAACAATGACATCTAGTACAGGACAGTTCAATGAGTGCCGTTCACTTGAGTTCAGGCAATGCAGTGGAGTTGAGTTGAGTTCATGCAGTTCCATGCAGGTCATCAAAGGCAGTTGAAGCCAGAGAACAAGGAGCCAGAATTAGAACAAATTTCCAGAGTTAAGTTTGGGGACAAGCAGAGCAGTTCATCGAGAAGCTGAGAGAAACCAGACAGAATTAGTCAACTTGGAGAGGAGTTTGAGTCAGAAGAGCTGAATTTAATCAGCCAGCCAGAGTTCAGAAAGAACTAGAAAAGGTGAGCTTATTCAGCACTGAGCCTCCAAGATGACAATTACATCTGGAAGTAAAAGATACTTTTACACATTTTCTCCAAATACAAAGGGTTTCTAATTTTCTTTGTGCTTATTTCTTTAAAGCATCAGTTATTTAGGAATGTTTTAATCCCTATGGATTGCAAATTTCCAAGCTTCCTACAATTGTAGATTTACATTGAAGACAGAGTATGCTTTATGATTCAGATAATGTTTAAAGTCATTAAGATTTGCATGGGGCTGTTGTGTGGTCTAACCTGGAATACTGTACATACATGAGGAAAATGAGTAATTTTCTAATGTGACATAGATTGCTATATAGATGTCTGTTAGAGACATGTCACTTAGGTTGCTGGAAAGCTTCCTCTTCCTAATGTAATCTCCTTATCAACTCCTCTGTCCGTTATTGAAAAGAGAGCATGGAGTTCTACAACTATTATTGTTGAAGAGTTTACTTCTCACTGTAATTGTGTTTGTGTCTATTATTGTTCTACTTATTTGATAGAACAACCTTTTGAACTTATAAAATATTTTTCTTTGTCTGAAATTTGATATAAAATATCAATTCTCACTTTAAAGTTTGATTTTGATACCTGCTGCCTTCAATATTCTTTGTACAATTTGGCTTTGATCATCCTTTAAATTTAAACTTATCATTGTCTGAGTCTAAAACATTTTTTTGTAAACAGCAAAGCTGCATGACATTTTCTCATTTTAATTAAAGTGGTTTCATCTCTTTATATGTAATTAAACTATTGATAATGTAGAAATCACCTATGAGCATTTCTATAATCCTTTCTTTTATATTTCTCTTTTTGTTTGTTTGGATTTTTTCTTTTTCTTGTTTGTTTGGTTTTGGTTTTTTGTTCATTTGCTTTTTTGAGACAGAATCAGAGTCTCTTTACATAGCCATGGTGGCCTAGAACTCACTACATAGACCAGGTTGGTCTTGAACTCAGAGATCCACTGCCTGCCTTTGCCTCCCAAGCACTGGGATTAGCACCACCACTTTTGGCTTCATTTACATTTTTTGTTTTTAGATTACTGATTTTGTGTGTGTGTGCGTGTGTGTGTGTATGTGTGTGTGTGTGTTAATTATTTTCCCTTCCTTTTTTTTTATTTCTTAGCAAAATTTTTAATTCACTCCTTCTGTTTGTTCCTCAGAAAAATTTTAAATTCACTCTTTTTTTCCAACATAATATTTTTACTGATTCTTTGGGAATTTCACATTATACTCTCTGTCACCCTCACTTCCCAGTGCTGCCATATCTGCTGCCACCCTTGTGATCTCCCCCACAGCATATAAAAAGAAAAAAGGAACAAAACAAGTCCAATTTGTGTTATCTATATATTCACTGGAGCATGGTCAAACTCTCGGTGGCCTGCCCCTTAAATAGAACTGAGTCCTCCCTTCCCACACTCCTCTGGCCATCAGTTGAAGTAGCATCAAAAGAGCTAACTTTGATAACGTATCCTTTGTATTGGTTTATTGTTTCTGGTATTGCTTTTTGGGGATGTTTTCTTTCTGGCAACCCTGAGGATTAGAATTAGTAGCTGAGAACTCCAACTTTGAGAGGCTGAGGAGAAAAGAACATAAAAAGGAAGGAGTAGAAAAGTTAGAAGAATTCCGGAAGGCATAAAACCAGGAAGAGAAAGAACCAAGGCAAAGAAGGAAATCAGCTGTTTTGGATGCTGCTAAAGAGTCAAGGTGAGGTGCTCACTCGGGGCTACAGAAAGATCAGCTTGAGGTCATTAATCCTGTTACTGGAGCAGACCAACAGGAAGATCTCAATGAGTTCAAGGCTAGCCTGGTCTACATAGTAAGTTCCAGGCCAGCTAGGCCTACATGTAAGACCCTGACGTGGGGATTTAAATAGAGTGGGTAAAACTCATTGTGGAATAGTTGTGGGAAGAGGCAGGGATCTACATTTAAGAGGACTCAAAAAGAAGCCAAAATAAAAATGGCAAAGGTATTTTAAGGTTCTTGCTTCTTTTTTCTCTCTAACAATTCAAGTCAAAATGGAAAATATACCCATGTTTAGAAAGTGGTGTGAATTGAGAGGCTATTTCCAACAGTTTGGGCCTTCTCTTGCTTGTCTAGAAAGTATCATGCAGATCTCTGAAAATCTTTTGGGCACTCCATCTCACAGAATCTACTATTATAAGAGAATTTAGTGTGAACATGAAGTCAACT
Source organism: Grammomys surdaster (assembly GCF_004785775.1). Lineage (NCBI taxonomy): Eukaryota > Metazoa > Chordata > Mammalia > Rodentia > Muridae > Grammomys > Grammomys surdaster. The sequence continues at coordinate 5,402,298 of NW_021604588.1, forward strand.
TCCTACATTATCTAGCTGGTGAACTGGAAGGCAAGGAAACCAGATATAACATACTAATTTGGGGAAATCATAATTCTTAAGTCTGTCTAAAGTAAACTTATGTAAACTTCTATTCCAGATAACTTCATACTTATTCAATTAATAACATTTTAATCCTATTTATATTTCTAATGAAAAGGAAAATATGAGTTCTGCTTTTCTAAGTGGGATTTGAGACTAGACAAAGGATTCTTTAGTTTCCAGAGGAAAGACTCTCCAGTGGCCCAGAACTGGGGAAACATGCGTGTGAAGACTTGATGCTTGCCTCTCATGTCCACTTTCTTTCCTTCTGCTGGATTCTCCAGTTTTAGCCTGAAGTTGACATCTTCCTCAGGGATTGTATTTCCCATTCTTGGCACTACTGACATTCTGAACAAGGCAATTCTCCATGATCATATAGTGGTTTCTACATGGTGTTATAAACAACAGGACAGGAGGGTCTGTGCACTGTGGGATGTTTTGTATTACCTCTGGCTCTACCAACTAGATGACAGTTGCATGCCTCCCACGCCAATTAAAACCAAGGAATCCCTTTGAGGAAAGTGAGGAAAGACCATACCTCCTTTATAAATATGGCCTAGGGGCACAGTTGTCCAGGCCTAAACCAATCAGCACAATTCCATTTTGGACCACAGTTACCAGTCCAGTGGTGACCACATGTCCCAGTTAGGTCCAAAAATACCACACCAAATGTTTTTGGTTGGCCTCGAGAAATGATATTCTAACTACCTATGAATTTTGTGGTGTGTCGGTAAAGTCTTTAGAGCCCAGGGCATACATTTCTCTCAATGAAAAATGAAAACAAAACAGACTCAGAAGGAAGCTGACAGCACATGAAGCTAAACCCAGACAGAGGAAAAAGCTGGGCTCTGATTATGTTGTAAAGAGGCTGGGTCAGCTCTGACCTGGATTTTGAATAATCCCCATCTTTTGGTTGTTGTTTGCTTGTTAAAGCCAGTTTCTGTTATTTGGAATTTTCAAGAGAAGTTCAGATACATTAAGTTGAACAGAGTTTGAATAAAGGATGATTCACAAGTTAGGCAGCCCTCAGAGTCAGATGAAGTTCTGAGAACTTTGCTGCAAACAGGGACAGCAGTATTTATGGACAAAATCAGAAATGAGTGTCAATACCGGCTTGACTGAGTAGCATTCAGACTGCTATATTTTAACATGGTCTAGTTAGTCACTCACCAGTGGTAGACTACATCTGCACTGCACAGATCGGCAGATCCTGAGCAATCTTCCTGAGGGAGCCTTCTGAATAAAGCATTCATTAATTCATGTTCTAAATCAAGACACAGTTTGTTACGTATGGACTTAAAGTTCTGAGAAGTATTCAGATCAACCTTTGTCTAAAACACTAAAAGCATTTTAACTTATAAGATAAATATTATATAGTATTATATAGTACAATGAGTAGGTTAATGCCATTTTGGGCAGGAAATTTTTGATCCAGTTTTTAAGAGGGAAAGGGGGAAACTTAAGAAAAAGTTAAAACATGACCTCCTGCGCCCCCCCCCACCTCCACATTTTTGGCCTTACCACATTCATCTCTAAGGTCCTGCCATCATGCTTTCAAATAGGATATGTTAAGAGAGCACCATTGAAAGGCTCACATTATCCAGGCAATGGGGTGTGTGCCTTTAATCCCAGCACTTAAGACACAGTGGTAAGTGGCTTTGTCTCTGTGAGTTCCAGGTCAACCTGGTCTACAAAGCAACAAAGCAAGTTCTAAACCTGACAGGTCCCAAAAAATAAGACCCTGTCTCAAAAAAAAAAAAAAAAGTTAAAAAGCACACACATTACCAGGTCACCCAGAATGGTTCTGAGTCATTCCACTGCAGAAAATTGAGCCAAAAAACACCTGGATTTCAAGTACCTTTCTTACCACCATGTTGAAGATGCTGAGGAAATCACACACTTAGGGCAGCCATTGTCAAGCTCTGCAAAGCCACATCTTCAGGAAGCCCATAAACTGTGTTCAAGTAACTTATGATGTGATTTCACTGTTTTGACATTTGTACTAATAGTGGGTCCAACCTCAGGACTCTTAGCACAGATCGAGGCAATGATAAACACACTTAAAATGATTATATTCTTCACTTGAAGAAAAACATCCAAATGTTGGTTCTATTTAAGAATGACCCTGAGCCTGGCCTAGTAGAACATGACTTTAATCCCAGCACTCAAGAGAAAGAGGCAATCTGATCTCTGCAAGTTTCAGGACAGTCAGATCTATATAATAGAGAGAAACTGTCTTGGACAGAAAAAGAAAAAAAAAGAATAACTTTAATAAAGAAGTAAGATTGTAACCCAGAAAGCGTCTCTTACCCATGATATGAGCAAATGTGGACACACTTCTACAACCTGCCCAAGCAGAACAATTGTCACAGAGGGAAAAAAGTAACCTGTGCCATTGTCTGAGTCACCAGCTGTACTAGCTGTGTTTTCTGAAATAAACACCATTTTCACTTGAAGGCACGAATGACAGACAAACTATGGTGTTTTAGATTGGGTATTTGGCAGACACTTCTTCAAAAATGAGCCAGCTGAGCCTGTCACTTCAAGGAGAATAATCAACATTATTTGATTGTGTCATCAGTGATCAAATCTGAGCTCCCTGGAGAAAATTAGAATGTTGAAAACCACATATCTGCCACAGTAGGCTTGACAGCTCCCTAATACTTAAGAACTTTTCTGATGAGATCAGTGTGATATTGAGAATGTGCCTTCCTGATATTGTATAATAAAACATGTCAAATTTGGAAGATCTGGGTAACTCATTAAGGCATTTTCTACTGGGCTCCTTGTCGCTTTCTTGTTGATGTGAGTTATTTTTGGACATCTGCACAGGAAGTGCTTGTCAATCGTGTGCATTGTGGAGATCTCATTATGGTTTGGGTTTGCCTTTCTTCCTTTATGGTGTCTTTAACATAAACAACTTCTTGATTCCAGGGTACTCACGTAGTAATTGCTTGTTGGTCTTGTTTTAAACCCCAAACATGAATCTATTCTCCCCCTTTCAACAGCTTTGTGGCTTTGCCTGTCATGTTTTGGGTTTTTAATCTAACTGGGTATTTTTTTTTTAATTGAGAATACTTACAAGATGTCACCTCTATTTGCCTGTTGTAACCATACAATTCTATGTACTGCAACACAATATATGAAGCTCAGCTTCTTTCTGACTCTGCTTTTTGTTTTCCTCACTCCTTTTCATACCCAGGACATTATCTCATAATGATTTATTTGAAAATCTATCATTACCTGCTAATCTTCAATGTCACCTTTCTCATGCCACCATTTTGCCAACCTTGTCCTCAGTACCTCACCATTGGAACTATTGTGGCTTTAAGATCATCTGTGATTTCTACATGACATGACTTGTTTTTCTTCATATAAGTGTGATTTTTCATGACCACACATATCCAAATTGATTATCTAATCTATGGAAAATCTGTAAGACTGAATCTATACATCAACTCAGAGTCATAGGCCTCTTCACCATGTTGAGTCCACCAGTCACTGAGAATCTCTCAACTCACCTGTCTTCTCTAATGTCTCCGAATGAAGGATTGTAGTTTTCTTCTAAGAGATTTTACCCATCTTTTATTAGATTACTGCTGGGCACTTTTTGGGATTGAGATTTGATTTTACACTACTTACAAGCTAATAAGTTTTGCTATTTCTGCTCTATGATGCTGGCAGGAGACATGAAGCTCCTACAGAGATGAAAGTGCTATTACCCATGCATAGCAAGCAGTCTGCTCATTGGCTTTCCTCAACCCAAGTCTGCCTGGTGGATGATACATATAGAGTGGGTTGACATTACAGTCAAGGAGCAACAGCCTTGGGAAACTCACTGATCTATTCTTGCAAGTAATAAACATGGTTGAAGCCTTTCCCAGAAGAAGGTGTCTCATCCAAGGGTTCATGGCAAAATGCAATCCTAAAATATGGCCCACATGAACATTTCTGAAGGTATTGAATTCTTGATACATCCACTGGATGACAGACTCAGTATTTCCCACAGCCTTGTAAATTACTCCCTTTTACATAGTGTTTCATAACATTGTAAATTATTAAAGCAGTACTTCACATAATCTTGTGTGTAAATTTTTTATTTTCTGTTGCTGACATACAGAAATATAATAGAACTTTTCATATGAAGTCTCTATTTAGCAATGTTACTAAGCTTATCAATTCTGATAATTTATGCTAGGCATCTACAAAACTCTCTATAGTATTTATATTTTTGAATAATGTAGTGTCAGGGGTTTGGTTCTCTCTGAGCTATATATTTTTTTGGCTGTATTTCATTGGCTGAACTCTTTTGGCTTTAGGGTAAGGAAAGTGCTAAGAGAGACATCATTCTTATCTTTTCTAGGTTATTTCATTTTCCATTCATTTTTGGGTCAGCACATACAGAAATGAGTTTGATTATGACCTGTCAATAAATATGTATCATTATTCTTTATATCCACTGCCCTTTCCATGGATTGTTTACTTCAAAGAGAAAGTTTTCAAAGTTTGACCATTATAAGAAATATTTTCTCTACCTCCTTCCTTGTTGACGATTTTCTTTATTTTATTTTTAAAATTTTCTTTTTACCAATAGCTGCTGAGAGTTTACAGGAAATGATGATGGGTTTGCTCCTCTTGAGGCTACTGTATAGTTTCCCTCCATACACCCAGTAGTGTACAAACACAATACATTTTATACATTAAAACACTGTATCCTTGAGATAAAATCATCACGGAGTGCAGGTGCTTTCACACTGCTACATTTGATTAACTTTTCTTTTTAATTATGTAGAAAGTTTAGTAACACAATTCTCACCCATTTTGGGTTGCAGTATTTTTATTATAATGTTCTCATCATGATAATGTTTTCTAAATTCTCTAAGGACCTGGATTATGCAGGAGCACTTTCTGATTCTAACTAGATGGTAACTCTTTTGGTTATCACTTTTACTAGTGATTTGACATTTGACTAGTACTCAGAAGGTTCACTTTATATTTTTCAACTTCTAAGATTTCGTTAATCAGGCATGGTGGCACACACCTTTAATCCCAGAACTCTGGAGGGGGAGGCCTGTGGATCTCTGGGAATCAAGGCCAGCTTGGTCTACACAGTGATACCCTATCTCAAAAGATAAACAAATTAGATTATCTTCTAAAATTTCATTAAGGCTTGCTTTATGTCTCATAACATAACCACTGTTGGTAAATATTCCTTATATTTTTAAATATTTCAAACACTATGCTGGTCAAGATGATATATATCGATGAAGTCTAAAGTTTCCATTATGTTGTTCAAATACCCTATATTCCATTGCTAATATATTATCAGCTTGTTATGGGGAAGGTAACTAAATGACCAACTGTGGTTTCCAGTTATATGTATTTCCATGTAAAGTTTCATTTTCCTGACTATTTAAAAGTCCTGCTATTAAGGTATACATACTTTTAAAATCAATCTCTCTTCCCCCCTCTCTCTCTCTTATATTTTTTTATGAAGTGAATCCTTTTATCTCCAGTCAGTATTTTGGCTTTTCTAATCTTAAAATAACTGTACCAGTTTCCTTTTGGTTAGATTTTACCTGATAAGCCATTTTTTTTATTCTTTTTTTTATTTTATCCTTGCAATTCTATCACATTTTAGATGTTTCTTTTATAGCTAAAATGTATTTAGATTTTGTATTTTATCCAGATGTACTATCTTTTTATATTATCTGTAACATTTATAACACTTTTTTCTTTTGGAAACTATATTAATAGACTTTATTGTAACAGTTTCAGGTTTAGAGAGAAGTTGTAAATACAGTAGAGCCCCCACTGTCCCACACCGTTTCCCTATTAACATCTTACATGAAGTTACTGTGTTTATTTAATGATTGAAACAATGTGGATGCATTCTTGTTATTTATTAACATCATATTTTCTTAGTTTTCACATAATCCCCCTTTTTACAAGAAGATACTAGCTTGCATATTACGTTACATTTAATAATGTTTACCTCTTTCAACAACAAAAATTCAGTGCTAGTCCATATTCACGTGCAAGTTCTTCTGTATCTGTGTGTTTATCTTTGTGTGTGTGTGTGTGTGTGTGTGTGTGTGTGTGTGTGTGTGTGTGTAGGGGACAGGGTAACCTTGTGTGTTTCTTAGAAACCGAGTCACCTTAGATTTTTTTGAGACATGATCTCTCACTTCCCTGGAACTCCCAAAGTAGACTAGGCTGTCTGGCCAGTAAGCTCCAAGGATCTGCTGTCCCTCTCTCTTCTGCACTGGAACCACATCTGGCATTTCCTGGCTTTTTACATGTATTCAGGGAATTGAACTCAGGTCCTTGTGCTTCAAAGCAGTGCTTTAACAAAGGAACCACCTCCCCACTAAGTCATAACATCTTTTCTGGTTCCTGTTGGCTACGATAATTTCTTAGTTCTCTTTTGTTTTGATTACCTTTACAATTCTAAAGATTAAAAGTCATGTACTTTTTGAAGCCTTATCTCACACTCAGGATTTACCTGATGCTTTTCACATTACTAGAATTGGATCACTTGTTTTGGGAACAGAAACCACAGGAGCAAAATGTTATTTTCATTCACTGATATTGACCTTACTCAGATGGCTGAAATGTTGTGTCAGGTTTTCCCGATATTCTTTTTCCCCCTACTTCCATACCACGGTCTTTGAAAGGAAGCCACTGTGCACAGACCACATTTAGGCAACAAAGATTATAGCTTACCTCCCTGAGGTAAAAATACCATATAAATTATTTGAAACGTTTCTGAATGAGAAAATTGTCTTTATCTCTCATCTATTTATTCATTCAATAATTTATTTATATGTTTACAGGCTTGTAGGCATTTATTTTGTACTTTGGGTTATAAACCAATATTAATTTTAACTTTCTTATTCAAATTGTTCTGTCTTTGGGTGTTGGGAGTTTTGCTGATTTCTATACCAGGTTGTCTTATATATTTCCTACCCTAGTTCCAGAATCAGCCATTTATCCAAATGGTTTGATGGCTACTCTAGGAGAGTGGCATTACAAGCAAAGATCTATTCATCATTTCTAGGATGTCGCTTATTTTAGGTACTTTCAGATAACAAAGAAATAAATGTTTGTGTAGTAACTAACAAGCAATTGCTTTTAAATTTTTTTAAAGTCTTTAATTATATGTAAATTTCTGTCTCTGTCTCAGTCTCTCTCTCTCTCTCTGTGTGTGTGTGTGTGTGTGTGTGTGTGTGTGTGTGTACAGACACATGTATAGGTGCCCACAGAGACCAGAGGCATTGGATCTGGAGGAGCTGGGGTTGTAGACGTATGTGAACCACTTAAGCACCTAACACTGGTGCTCAGAACTGCACTCACATCCCATGGAAAAGCAGTGCATGCTCTTAAGTAGAGAGCCATCTTTCCAGCTCTAATATATAATCATTTTTCTTTAGTTTCAGCAAGCTGTCTGTTTCTACTAAGGCTTCTAATGTCAATGAATCATCTCAGCCTCCTCTCCTTTCCTAAGTGTAAGAATTGAGAAACCTATCTCTACACTCTATCATCCATTCTCTCACCCTGTTCTAGGATATGTGCACAGTGCATTGTTACTTTATACCTGCATGGACGCATTTTCAACTAGAATGTATTCCCTGCATCTTTTCCCCCACACCTGTGTTGTGGTGATCACACACACACCATAAAATTATTTTTGTTGCTACTTCATAACTGTAATTTTACTATTATTATGAATCACTCTGTAAATGTCTGTGTTTTCCAATGGTCTTAGAAAACCACTGTGAAAGAGTTGTTTGACAACCCCCCCACTTTGGTGAAGCTTCTTTTTTTTTTTTCTTGGAGCTTACATTTTTATTAATAGTAATTCATGTATAGGACAAGTATCTTTATTTCCATATTTTAAAGAAATATACCATTTTTGCTGTGAACTTTCCCAGTAAATTTCTTTTGGGCCCACTAGTCTTAGAATAATTTTTATCTTGTGCGATTGTTAAAATCCTGTTTTATTCCCAGTTTGTTTTCATAAACCAAAAATCCAGGGTTTTTGTTAAAAAGTTAAATATCTTCTCTTCTTAATTCTGTATCAGAATATTTACAGTTAAGGAAAAATTATTTTGCCTGAAGTGTAAAATGGGTTAACAATGATAAATGATACAGTTCACCTACAGTTTACAAAAAAGGTTTACCAGACAGACAATAAATACAACAAGCACTTGGGAAAATCCTTTGAATGAAGGCCTGGGGCCATCATGTGCATCCATTGCAAGGGTTTTGTTAAGAAAAGGTCAGATTTGAAAATGTACTCTGTCAAGAAGCAAGCAAACCAATGGTGGGTGCTCTCAAGGAGGACTACAGGGTATCCTTCTGGAGTGACTGACTGACTGCAACAAATCCACCAGCAGGAGTGCTAACCTAAGTCTTTTACTCTAGGGCAAATTTCTTCTGTGAAGTCAGAGCACTTCGCGTTGCCTCCTAGATCTTTTGCTAAGCTCTTTCCATCCTTAATTGTAGCAAAGCACACAGCCTCGATTTTTGCTACATGGTCAAACAGTCCCATGTGGCGCAGCATCATCACGGCGCTGAGCAGAAGGACCGTGGGATTGGCCATGTACTTCCCTGCAATGTCCGGGGCTGTTCCATGAACCGATTCAAAGATGGCAACACCATTGGCTCCAATATTGCCACTTGGAGTCACACCAAGACCTCCAATCAGTCCTGCACACAGATCACTAAGGATGTCTCCATATAAATTTGGCACAAAGAGAACATCGAACTGGGATGGGTCTTGTACCATATTTAAACATACAGTATCAAGGTACAGCTCATTAAATTTAATATCTTTACAGTTCTCCGCAACTTCCCTGCATTTTTGCAGAAAGAGGCCATCTGACATCCTCATGATGTTAGCTTTATGCACAGCTGTGACATTGCTCCGATGGTTGTTCCGAGTGTACTCAAAGGCAAACTCAGCAATGCGCTTGCTTGCATCTTTGGTGATGATCTTGATGCTCTGCACAACCCCATCAACGATCACATGCTCAATTCCATTGTATTCTCCTTCTGTGTTATCTCAGATGGTGACAATATTTACATCTGTGTAAGGGGTTTTATACCCTTCAATTGAGACACATGGCCGGACATTGGCATAAAGGTCAAATGTCTTACGAGCAACAGATTCATAGATGGATGGCCAGCTACTATGGAGGTCTTTAGTGGGCCTTTCAAGCCCATCTTATTCTTATCCATGGACACTTTGGCTTCTGGAGGGATCATCCACTTTCCTCCTGGTCCTTGAATCACTGTGACATTCCGCTTCTCCCACTGAATAGGTGCTTCGGCAGCATCAAAACTGAGGCTGAAATTTCTGGGCCAATTCCATCTCCAGGAATTAAAGTTACTGTCTGAACACCACCAGCAAAACCTCTTCTCACCTGTTTTGTGTTGTGGAATGTACCCAGCAGCCGAGAGACCTTAGACACCCACGAGGACCCGGCCTCATCTCGTCCACTTCCCTCACCGCGGTGACAGTGGCAACACCGTTGGTGAAGCTTCTTAGAATACATTTGTGAGGGCTCAGAATATCACTCAGTAAAATAGTTGTCTCATATGTATTGACTCAATTCCCAACCCCAACAAGAGCCAAAAGATAGATACATATTCAGCAATGATGTCTTCTTAGCATGACACAGCTAAAACATGTTCACAGTGCACTTGTGAACTCACTACATTAAAGTCTGGGGCCCATTAGCATTTTACTATGGATGGAAGAGGGACCCATGAGACCCCACCCTCCCTGAAGACTATAGGCAGCTAATGGTTGTTAGGGGAAGAAATGTCACTTACTTCTGTGGCTTAGAATCTGAGAAGTTTCTCTTGCTTCAGAAAATAACCTTCCACCTATGATCTGGCTAGGAACTCTGTAATTAAACTCAGTGGAGTACACACAAACACACACACACACACACACACAATACATAAAACTAGGAGAGTACTTGGTGTGTCAAAGAGCTTCAGAGGAAGAAGAAAAAGCAGAGTAGATCGAAAATTACTAAAATTTATTTTATGAATGTGTAAGATGGTCAAACAATTAAAAATACTTAAACTCCCAGCAGCACACAAACCAGCTGTGGTGGCAGAGCCCTGCAATCTCAGCATTTGGAGAATCGGAAATTCAAGATCACCTTTAACATCATAGTCGGTCTGAAATCAGCCTGGGATATATGAGAACATGTCTCAAAAGAAGTCATGATAAATAAACGAAATGAAACACACTTGTGGTAGAGTCTGAGATCCTGCTGTCACAGTTCGAATTCTCCCCTGGGATTCTCTCAACAACCTAAATGACTTTTTCCTTAATTTACATGCACTGAGATTCACTGTGCTATAAAGTTCCATGAATTCTGATAAAAGCATCAAGTCGAGTGTCCACCATCAGAGGGGATTGTGTACCAGAAAATCCTGCCCTTCCTTGGTGGCCTCTACTCCCTCCACAGTAACCACTGGTCTTCCTGTCTGTAGCTTTACATTTCATAGGAATTTCATATAGCTGTAACCAAAAAGCACATAAGATTTTAAGAATGGCATCTTTCACTTCACAAAATATTTGTAAAGCCTCTAGATAATTTGTTTCTTTTTAATCACTGACTAAAAGCTCATTGCATGGACTACCAGTTAGTTTATCCACGTCCCTGTTGAAGGGTGTCCTGGCTGTATCTGGTATGAGGCAGTTATAAAGAACACTGTCATGATTTTAATTTTTCTATGCAGCTGAACTATTTTACCTTTCCATCAGCAATTTGTGAATGCATGAGAATTCTTGTTATGTTGAGTCTTACCTGTACTGTTTATTGTAGCTGTCATTTTATTTTGTTGTTTTAGGGAGACTGAGGAGTTTTGAGGGTCATGTTTTCTTCTGGTTTTGGACATGCTAAAATGAGTCTAGTAGGATCCTCTTGTTTTAATTTGCAGCTCTCTAATGACGAAGGAGGCAGAATATCATTTATCACTGGCTTGTTTTCTTCAATGAGATGTCTCTTCATATCTGTGAAGGTTAACGTTGATTGACAGCTTGGTAGACCCTCGGACCACCAAACTTCTGAACATCCCCGGGAAAGATTATCTAAATGAGGTTAACTGAGGTGGGGAGACGCATCCAAAGTGTAGGAAGCACCAACGTGTGAAATGGGGCTCTGGACTGCCTAGAACAGTGGTTCTCAACCTTCCTAACCCTGTGACCCTTTAATACAGTTCCTTCTGTTGTGGTGACTCCAACCATAAAATTACATAGTTGCTACTTCATAACTGCAATGTTGCTACTGTGAGGAATCATGATATAAATATCTATTTTCTGAGGGTCTTAAGCAACCCCTGTGAAAAGGTCATTGGACAACCCCCCCACCAGGGTCAAACCCACAGGTTGAGAACTGCTGGTCTAGAAGAAGCCAGACTGAACAGGAACACCCAATTGTTCTCTGCTTCCTGAGTGGGAATATAATGTGCCCAGTCACCTGCTGTTTTAAGCCATTCTCAGCATGGTAGACTGTGTCCTCTGGGATTGTGAGAAAAAAATTAAGCCCTTTATCCCTTAAGTTACTTCTTTTAAAAAAAAATCAAATTGTAATTTTTACTTATTCACACAGGGGTTATAAACACAAAAAGGCAGGACGTAGGGAAGGGGATGACACCAGAGTGTGGGTGTTCAGGAGGAGTAAAGATATCTTTCAGAACAGGGTATCGGCTGGGTGAAGGTTCAGGGGACAGGTCACTATGACTCTGCCTATGACTCACTTGTCCTTATCTAAGTTGGTATTATCCACCAAGGCTACCTATTTACAAGGTCTATGACTACTCAGGCTGGTAAATTTCCACAAAAGCTGCCTGTTTACAATAGCTTATAGCCATCTGTTTCAATGTTTTTCCACAGAGACCCAAGACTTGGTGTTAGTATACATGTATGACATGCCTATTGCTGATTTTAGGCCTATGGTTAATTTTAGGCCTTCAGTGTATAAGCAGGGCTGCCCCTGACATCTCCTCCCTTCTCTAAGTATAGAAGGGCTGTGGCGATTCTAATCTTGTAAAGGCAGGGACAGAGGCCTGACCTCCAGTAATTGAAGGGGACCTTGTAATGGCTCCAGTCCCCCTGTCGTTGTCCAGGGTGGCATGAGGGCCATACCTGTCCTGATGTCTTTTACCTGGAGAGGGGTTACTTTTGACATCAACCCCTATGCAGTCAGGCTTGTCCCTCAGGGAACCCAGAAAGATATTTTTAACTTTTATTTATATTCCCTTGCAGTGCTTAGCCTCGCAGCCTAAACAAGAATTCAGATCACCAGTCAGGGGGGTTTCTGGGTGGCCCCTCTTTGCTTGGTCTAGGGGTGGAAGTCCCCTCTTTTAGGTTGGGTGGAGATGGATTTTGGGAACACCCTGGATAGAGTAACAACCTTATCTTGAGTCTCGTGGTCCTCCATAGCTAACTTATGATAATTTATCTGAATAGGTTTTGCTACCTTGCTATTTATCTGTTGTTTCACAAAGTTAGTCAGTCAATTTAAGGCCCAGGGACCAAAAGAAATAAGCAAAAATGACCCAATTAATGGTATCAAGATGGGAGGAAGTAGGGTTGACAACCATGGAGAGGTTGAAAACCAATTCTTGTACCAGCTCTCATCTTTCTCTTTCTCTCTCTGTCTTTTCTCAGGGCCTTCTCTGACCTTTTTCATATTCTTTTTAACTATCCCTGTCTTGTCTATGTAAAGGCAACATTCTTCTTTAAGGGCTGTACACTGTCAAGAGCTGTACACAGTCTTTTCTATTGTAAAAGAGTAAATCAAGTCCAATAAAGTCCTTTGCAATTTTTGGAGGTCTCTTCAGACAGCGAAACGAGGGATTTCTTCAGATTAGTAATGTCAATCTCTAGCTATTTGATGTTCTTGTCAATGGCCCATCGAAGGTCTGAGTAGTGTAAGTCCGGAGGCCAGCATCTGGATTAGAACTTCTAACAGCAGACATCACAGGTGATTCATTTTTACCTGAGATATTGCCTGGGTTAGTGCTTCTGGGAAGCCCTCTTCCTCTGGGTTTTGTGAGGTTGGGTACAGATCTGCCTCCTGGGATCTGCTCTCGGTGTTACTTTCTTAATGAGCCCCTTAAGTTACTTCTTTTGTTTTTTTTCTTTTTTTTTTTATTGGATGTTTTATTTACATTTCCTATGTTGTCCCCTTACCCCATCCCCCACCCACCCAGGAACCCCCAATCCCCTCACCCCTCCTCCTTCTTCTGTGTGGATGTAACCTCTATCTACTCCCCCCCACTCCCACCTCCCCACCCTCAAAATTCCCACCCCTTGGGGCATCCAGCCTTCATGAGGTCAAGGTTCTCTTCTTCCACCTATGCCCAGCAGGGCCCTCCACTCTTACATATTCAGCTGAAGCCCTGGATCCCCCCCCTAAGTGCTCCCAGGCTGGTGGTTTAGACCCTGGGAGCTGTGGTTGGTTGGTATTATTGTTCTCCTCATGGTGCCACAAATCCTTTCAGCTCCTTCAGTCTTCACTCTAACTCCTCTATTGAGAAACCCATGATCAGTTCAATGGCTAGTTGTGAGCATCTGCCTCTGAATATGTCAGACTCTTGAAGACCTCTGAGGAGACAATAAAGTCCTTTGCAATTTTTGGAGGTCTCTTCAGACAGTGAAATGAGGGATTTCTTCAGATTAGTAATGTCAATCTCTAGCTATTTGATGTTCTTGTCAATGGCCCATCGAAGGTCTGAGTAGTGTAAGTTCGGAGGCCAGCATCTGGATTAGAACTTCTAACAGCAGACATCACAGGTGATTCATTTTTACCTGAGATACTGCCTGGGTTAGTGCTTCTGGGAAGCCCTCTTCCTCTGGGTTTTGTGAGGTTGGGTACAGATCTGCCTCCTGGGATCTGCTCTCGGTGTTACTTTCTTAATGAGCCCCTTAAGTTACTTCTTACCTGGTATTTTGTCACAGAATGAGAAAAATAACTAATATATCTTACCCATTTTCAGTTATTATTATTATTATTGTTGTTGTTGTTGTTGTTATTGTTATCATTGTTATTATTATCAACATTATCCAGGATATGTAAGCCAAAAGTTCATTTGGTATCTTATTAAATTTTCTGAGTCGTTTAAATAACTCCATTTAATCTTTTTAATTTAATAAAATTACTGACATAGTTCTACTTTTATTTATCCACTTACTTTTAATGATGTGCATATATGTCCATCCATGTGTGGGTGTGTGAGTGTGAGTGTGGGCACCCACAGAGGCCAGAAGAGGCTGCCAGAGCCCCTGAAGCTGAATCTAGAGGAGGTATGAGCTGCCTGCCATGTGCTGGCGACTGAAGCAAGGTCCTTGGCATAAGCAGCTCAAGATCTTCACCACGGAGATGCTCAGCCCCAATTATTTTGTGCTTCCTAGTTTTGCTCCACTTGTCCTGCTTCTTTTTCTCACACTTGTTGATCTTGTTGTAACCAAATGAGGCTATGTTTTAAGATTTTTTTTCTCTTATACTCCATGGGAGATTATAACTATTTCCCATTTCTTCTTTCAGTTATGTGTGACAAATTATCAAAGTATAAATTTAATGAGCACTCTTTGTAGGGCAACACAGACTTCCTAATAATTTAAACACTCATCTCTCTCCAAACTTACACTATTTTTCAATTCTATTTTATCTCACTTGGTCTTATTTTCTTTTATTCACTTTTATTAAGACAGGGTCTGACTATGAAGCACAGGCTGGACACTAATTCATTATATGGGCTACTTTTCTGTTAGAACTGTTTTCTGATAAAAAACAAAAACAAACAAACAAACAAAAACATGATCAAGACAACTTGTGGAAGAAAGGGTTTATTTTGGTTTATGGGCTCAGACAGATAAGAGTCCCTCACAATAAGAAGGCATATCATTAAGTGGCAGGCATAGGTAGCAAGAACAGGAAGCTAGAAGCTTAAAGCAGAAACAGTGAACTGGAAGTGGTTTACAGCTTTTGACCCCTAAAACTCAGTGATGTAATTCTAGCAAGGCCACACCTACTGCTCACTGCTTCTTTATTCACAAGAGCTAGGAAATAGAAACAACATAAATGTCCCTCAGTTGAGGAATGGATAATACAAATGGAATCCATATGCAGAATAGAATGTCTTTTAACTGTAAGTAAAATAAAATCATGGCATTTGCAGGCAAATAGATAAAGCTAGAAAATATATTGAATGAGGTAACACAGACCCAGAAAGACAAACACTTAATGGTCCTCCTTATTTGTGCATCCCAGCTCTGAACCTTTAGATGTATGTAACCTGGAGTAACTGAAGGGATGAGGAACAAAAGAGGGATCATGAGGGGTGGGGGATGGGAACCTGCATCAGACTTACCTGGGAAAGGTGAAAGCAAGCAACAGAAGCCCTGAACAATGACAGAAGTATTTGACGGCCAGTGAATGGTGGAGGTTGTACAAGACTCCACCGCTAGATGAAGAACTCCAGGCAATGGATGGCTGTAGAGGGAGGGGTCAGCCTTCTCTAAGCACAGGCCCCACCTAATCAACTGTAAACATATGACCAAACTAAATGAACCCAACAGGTACACGCATGAACTGCCCATGCATGTGTTTAACAAGAATAATTAAAGAACAAGAGGCTGTGAGTTTGAGAAGGGGTGAAGAGGGAGATGGGAGAAGTTGAAGGAGGAGAGAGAAGGGAAATGGTTTGAACACAATATCCATATATGAAATTCTCAACAAAATAAATAAATAAAATATTTTCTATTTAAAACATTTCAAAGGCCAGTTTCTACCTGGATGCCTTATTCTCTAGCCTGTCTTGCACAACTACAATAGTAATAGCAAGTGTGCTATTACTTTTATGACTTTTTTTGTCCTCCACATCCTAAAATTTCATTATAGTGTACCTGGCTGTGCATGCATTTCTACTTCTTTTTCCAGAGACTGGGAGAA
This sequence comes from Grammomys surdaster, assembly GCF_004785775.1. Classification (NCBI taxonomy): domain Eukaryota; kingdom Metazoa; phylum Chordata; class Mammalia; order Rodentia; family Muridae; genus Grammomys; species Grammomys surdaster. Next base: position 5,418,341 of record NW_021604588.1, read on the forward strand.
AGTTTGAACCTTCAGATCCTATTCTTCAATAGTTATCCGAAGTTCTCTGCTCTTACCTCTTCACGCATGTTCTCTGTGTGTTCTCAACCTGTGCTACGCTCCAGGGAGGTATGAGCTCTTCCCAGTGTCCTCACATACCTCCTGTTTCGTGTCTCTGTGTTGCACCCCTGGATAATCTGCTGGAATTACCCTCTAGGTCTCCATCCTCCCCTCTGCCCTGCCCACATCTCTTTAGCTGGCATTAAGTCTATTCATACTCCGGGTCTTAATTTTTATTAGAAATTCACTCCTGGAATTTGCATTTGGTTTTTCTTCAAATCTGTTTAGTCCCTCATTATAATTTTATGTTCCCTACAGAAACTTTAAGCTCCTCTTTAAACATGGTAATCATATTTATTTTGGATTATGAACTTGGGCATTATGGTACCTAAAGTCTGTGCAGACCTGTTTCTTCTGTCTATAGGTTTAACAATGTGTATTAACTGCTTCCATTCTTAGAAGAATTCTTCAAGGCCTTGGGTGGTAAAATGAGCCTTTTCTTTTCTTTTCTTTTCTTTTCTTTTCTTTTCTTTTCTTTTTTTTCTTTTATATTTAAGCTTATTTTCACCAGATGTTTGGGATAGTGCTACTCTGGGAAGACTTTAAAACCTGAAGTATTTTGGACTGCCCAGACTACATGAATTTGACTTAAATGTCCACATGAAGGGCAAAGTAAGTTTTTAATTCTCAAAAGACTTGCTTTTCAGTCTTTAACCCCTGATTTGCTTTGTGCTTAAACACATTGCCCCAGAATTTGTGTGTAGAAGGGATAAAAAGGAATGTTAGTTCTACGGCACATTACAATTAGAACAGACATCGGACTCTCCCCTAACCCTGCATGTGTGTTTCTTTTTTCTGGCACACAGAGTTGTTATTCTGAAAAAAATGAAAGGAAGGAAGGAAGGAAGGAAGGAAGGAAGGAAGGAAGGAAGGAAGGAAGGAAGGAAGGAAGGAGAAAGGAAAGAAAAGAAAATGAAAGGAAAGGAGAAGAGAGGAGAGGAGAGGCGAGAAAAGAGAAGAGAAGAGAAGAGAAGAGAAGAGAAGAGAAGAGAAGAGAAGAGAAGAGAAGAGAAGAGAAGAGAAGAGAAAAAGAAATATCAAAGATTAAGTGTAACTGTGTTGGCAACCAGCCTCAGGGTAAAGAAGATTCCAGATTTCAGTTTACCATCCTTGGCTCCCATCCCCTCTTCGATAAGAACCATTAAACATTTGCTGGCATATTTTACAAAATTCATCCATGTCTTAAGACTTTTAAAGACTATGCATTCGCTAGCTTTTTTTTTTTTTTTTTTTTGCTGTTTTGTTAGGGAAATTGTTCCAGGTACTTAGCTGTCATTGTGCTGGAAACAGAGCAGTTCATTTTCTGAATTTGCAAAGGAGTCAGAATGAATTCCTTCTCAATAGAAAGAGGCAGAAATCAGTGCCTGGCTTCTCCCAGGGAATGTGACAGTAATTACCTTTACATGCCTGCACACCCAAAAGCAGACTTCAGGCTGCTGGAGATGAGACCGGCTCAGCCTCTGTGTGGGGCCCAGCCACGCCAGGTCTTCTCTCCAGACAGATTATAGTAATTCAGCAAATATTTCTAGCGTAACTATTGTACATCCTGAAGATACAGTGGTGAACAAAAGTCCCTGTTCTCGCTGAATATGAACATCATAAATTGATACTATAAATGTAAATTGCTGTGCAGATTCTTATCAATACCTTTTTCAATACCACCTTCCAACCAGCAGAGAGGTCTGCAGCACAATTGGAACACAGCTATCAATAAGTGTCATATTTCCTGGTGCCAGCTCAGCAGGTGGAAAAAAAAAAGAGTGAAAAGGCTTTATTTCTCATTTAACAGCCAGTGATCCATGAATGATCCATTATTTTTCTTTCCCTTGAGTTAAATATCTTTAAATCTCTGCCCGTCCACACTGGGCATAACTGAGAGCAATGAGGCTACTTGGCCCTCATTTGCATGACAAGCTCTGCTGCAGCTGGTTATGTTTCTTCCTTTGAAGAAAATCAGATTTTCTCTCTTTCTTTATAGTCTGTGTCAGATCATGCTGAGAGCGCTCACCCTTAAGCTACTGGGTGGATGAGAAGTTGAATATAGGTTGTAGTAAGTTGGAAATGTCCAGATAAATTAAGTTCACTTCAGGATTTGAGGTCTTAACCCTTGTTTTAAGCTTTGACATACAGCCTCTATCAGAATATATATGAGCAAAGACTAAGGACCTGGGCTGGAGAGATGACTTAGCCGTTAAGAGCACTGACTGCTCTTCCAAAGGTCCTGAGTTCAATTCCCAGCAACCACATGGTGGCTCACAACCATCTGTAGTGGAATCTGATGCCCTCTTCTGATGTGTCTGAAGACAGTGACCATGTACTAACATAAATAAAAATAAATGAATCTTAAAAAATAAAAGACTAAATACCAAGAAGGGTTCTGGCTCAGAGCAGACACTACTATCTAGCCAAAATAACTCAAGCTAAAACATGATAACCCAAAACAGAGACAATTCTTCCTGCAAAATCTATTCAGGACACATGACTTCACATGCTCTGTGCTTCCCATTATGTAGACAGAAGGAGGATGAGCAGCATTTCTCAGCATCATGCGTGTCTCCAGAGCCCTTGAAGTGCTCCCAGAATGGAGAAAATGGTATTTGTTTATCTCTGTCTTGAAGCTTTTAGAGTGTGTTAACATTCAAAAGATTTTTCAGAAGTTATGTAGTAATGAAAGCCATTTTACTTTTATGTTTTTCCCCAGAACATTTCCAAAATTTCCAAAATTGTTCGACAAATTTTTTTTTCTTCTTCTGTCCACATGACATCTAGAGTTCAGTGGAAATGCTTCAGGATTGTGCCATCAAGAAAACAGGCTTTTGCATGTTATTGAAACAAGAGAATTATAAACACCCTTCCTTTCCAAGAATGCTGTGTCTCAACTCATTTGTTCACTTGCTTGTTTGTTTGCTTGTTTGCTTTTGTTTTTGGGTTCTGAGGTGTAATATGAGAGACTGTATTTTATAGTTCATGGGGTTTCTGAAGGGTCAGAATCAGTCTAAAATAGATCTAGCTACCATTGACCTCTACCTTCTTCAGATGGAGTCTGTGTAGCCTTATCTTGGCCTTACTTCTCTGTTCCAAGTTAAAATCCACCCTGGTGGACTGGATTCATCATCAATCATATGTCTGTGGTCCAAGTGTGAGAAAGGCCAGAAAGCTGAGCTTCTAACAGAGAGAAGACTGTTCTGTGCCAAAACAAAAGAGTCCTAACATCCCAAGCAGGGAGGGGCGTAGAAAGCCAAAATAATACCAATAATATCATATTTCCTCTTCTCCCAAAAAGCTTTTCATCTACCAACTTCCTTATTTCACACCAAATTATACTGTGTTCCTTCATCTCCTGTCACATACACCTCTCTCTTCTGTCTAGTACACATCTTGCAGCAGTACATGACATTTCAGACATAAATCCACATGTGGCTGAGGCTCTCCAGCAAACTATTATTTAATGTCATTTAATAATCCAAGCTCATAAAAAATCTGTGCTGCAGTCACCCTGGTGATGGCTCAAGTTGAAAAGTTCTGACACAAACTTCCTATGATTTTCTGTCTCTGTTTTCCATGAGCCTTTCCCCCGGTGCACCCTTCTGGACCACACTGAACACATTAGCGTTCTAAAAGAAAATTATGCAGGTTGAAGAGATAGCTCAGAAATTGAGAGGGCTTGTTCCACAAGCACAAGGACCAGGGTTCATATCCTGGTGCCCAGTATAACAAGATGAATGTCCCTGCAAATACCTGTAAATATCTCCAGCTCCAAAGAGGACAGAGGCAAGAGGATCACTGGGGCTTGCTAGCTTCTAGCCTAGACAAGAAAGTGCAAGTCCTGGGCTCAGGGAAAAGATCCTGCCTCAAAGGCATAAGAGGAGAGTTATAGACAAGGACATCAGCCCCACTCTGGCCTCTCTGTACTCACCAAGCATGTGCACCCACATGCATGTGCAGGTATGTTCACACACAAACACATATACACGCAGCCAAGCATAAACTAATCTTTTCTAAAGATATTTTATTCAATTTTTTTTCATGTAGTATATTTTGATCATATTGTTTCCCTTCTCCCAGATCCTCCCCATCTCCCTACCCACCCAACTTTACTTTCTTTCTCTGTTGTTCAAAAGAAACAAAAAAAATCAAAAACAAAAACAAATAGAAAGTCAAAAGCAAATAAACAAAGAAAAAAATACCAAACAAAATCCCTCCCCAACACTTGCGCATACACACATGCACACACACATACACACACACACACACACACACACACAGAGTGTGATTGATATACTCAGTGACAATTGATTGGGGAAAAAATGCTTTTCCACTTTCTAACAGGCATTAACTACAAATAGCCTCTTGGTTAGGGGTGGGACTTTGTGTCTACCTCTCCTCAGTACTGTGACTTTGCCTGGCATGGACCCATGAAGGCCTTATGCAGGCTGCCACAGTCTCCATGAGTTTTTATGTGCATCAGTCCTACCATATCTGGAAGACAGCTTCCTTGATCATCCATCACTCTTCCAGCTTCTTTGATCTTTCTACCTCTTCTTCCACATAGATCACTGAGCCTTGAAGGGAAGAGTTTGATGAAGACATCCTATGTAGGAATGAGTGCTCCAGAGTCTCTCATAATGTCCAGTTGTGTGTCTCTGTGTTAATTAGCATCCATTTAAAAAGACCATTTGCTGATGAGAGCAGAGTATGACATTGAGCTATAAGTGTAGAAATATGTTGTTAGGAGTGACATTTTACGGTTATGTTCCTTTAGCAGAATAATAGTAGTAGGTTTTCCCATAGGGGCCATAACCTATCTAGTCTCAAGTTCTTGGCCATTTTAACCATATCAGGTATGAATTCCATTTCATCTCACAAAGTAGGTTAGGATAAAAAAAAAGCTTTTAAATAATTTTCAATTTATATCAGTCAGTAAATGTATCCTCCTCTCCTAACCTCTAACCAACATGAGCATGCCACAGCCTACACTGTTTCATCCAAAAGTTCTTGGTATTCTCTGCATTAGCTCTGGTAATGTCTTAAGAAATATTAAAGGGTTAGGGAGCAGGTGGATGGTCTTCCATCCAAATCATGAGAGGATTCATGTGGTAGGAAGTCTCCTTGGAATAGCTCATCTGATTGTCTAGTGAAATACTGTCATATTTAGAGCCCACCAACAGAACTAATCTCTAACTGAGCTTGGTGCTGGTAAAAGCCTAGGATTCAGAGAAGCAAAGGATTCAGAGGAGTAGAATGTAGTTTGTGACAACACCCAGCAACCTATCCTAGATGTGATATCCACTCTGGAAGGCATGAGGAACAGGGCAAAGGAGAGGCTCAGTAGCACAGACAAGTAGAGAAGTTTCAAAAGATGTAGTTGGAAGAGAAAGATGTTCTCAGGGAACAGTCTGCCAGAGGCCACAGGCCAGCTGGAGGAATGCACACATTCCACATTGGCTGATGACCTTGCCTGTCAGAACTGTTGGCAGAGGTCCTGATTACAACTATGAGAAACTGCTGCCTCCCTAGGGTGATCCCAAAAACCAAGGGAACATTTGAGATGTACAAAAAAACTGTGAGACAAGGCCTAGACATATTTCAGGAGAGAAACTTCTAGAAGCAAGGGGACTCTTGCCTGTTAAAGATGGAGTTCTAAGCTTTGATTCCTGAAATATGGCTGCAAATCCAATTCGTTTTAATGTCTGCAAATGAGTGAATACAGAGCCTTGGGTCCCAATGGTTGAGACTTCTTCCCTAGAATTGATGTACTATTGGAGTATCCAGCAAAGAAAAGCATCACTTGGCCCATGCACCCTGATTCTTACAACAAGTGGGATACTATAAAATATACATTTGATCTTTGGACATAAGAATGCTAAACCTTGGAACCTTTATGGTGATAAATATATCTTTAAAGAGATCACTTGTGGTTGAGAGCTATGAATCCTTCAAGCTGTAAGAATAACTTGTCAGGAAAGGAGCACTCACTTGTGCAATAGTAGCTTTATTGTTATGATGGGAGTAGTAGCCAGGTGCTCTGCAACTGGACTTGATTCCCACACTCCACAGAAAGGACTTCATACCTGGTACTATAAACTGACCAAAATCCCACTCTGAAGTAATAAGCCTGGGGGAGGGATGAATATTGTTCTTTAACTAAGATGACACAATATTAAATTGCCTTCTAATAGTTTTTGTTTATATTCACAGACAAATGCTACTCTTAGCCTCGGCTCAACACGCAGCTCTCTTTCTATGAGGACGTGTCCAGATCTATCCCCCTCAGCATCTTCCCACCACAGCACCCATCTTCCTAGAAAATCATAGATGTTTGTTTATTTTCCTGTCTTACTTTCTGGATTATAAAGACACACTTACAGATTTCTCACTGGACTTCTTCCTCCAGGGATGCCTCTGGCAAAAGGAGAAGTTTCTCACTAAGTAGGAATCTGGAGACTGTAGGAGACGCTCCCCCACGGCAATGTTCCTAGCCAATAAAAGACTTCAGTTCAAGCCATTAAAAAAGTGTTATTATTACTACTATAAAAATCTTTTCCTAGATTAGTCTTTAAAGTTAGATCAGACATTAACTACCCTAGGAATTATGCATAGTGTTTTTTTGTATAGTCAAAGCACTTCCACGTCCATCAATTAATTTTGATAATTTACCATCATTAGCTAGCTAATTAAATTTGAAAATGAACCTCTAGAGGAGAAAGACCAATTTGAAAATATTACTTCAGGCAGATGTCCATGGGCTCAGCTCTTCCTTTCTTGACCTTCCATAAAATTAGTGAGCTCTGGGATGGAACTGGGCCAAGCAAGAGTCCCCTGGGTTTCTCCTCCTCCTTATGTAGTCTAAGCCCAATGCTGGCCTCTCCAGAGCTTCCACAACAAACAGCCAGGAGAGACTCCTGAAGTGTCATGTTCATCAGGAACACAACATCTTTATATTCAGCATCTCTACTACAAATGCATACAAAATATGGAACTCCTCTGGCGCTTGCCCTTGCAACAAAACTAGGCCAGGAGGGAGGGGGGAGGTAAATTGGCTGTGATTGTAAACCATGCAAGCCTCACTGTGTTTAGAAAAGATTTATGAAGGGATTGCACAGCACTAAGTGTTTGTGTGTCTCCATACACTGAATCTCTAACTCCCAATGTGATATCCCTGAATGCATCTTTTGGGAGGAAAATAACTGTATTCCTAATAAATGGGTGGAGTATCTTGATTCAGAAGCTCCCATGATTAAAAATTGTAAAAAGTAAATGTCTGGTGTATCTGACATCTGTCTGGTGCTAAGGTTGACACTATAGGTGTGTCAAGGAGTGAGATTAGGTGTCTTAATGATTTCTCTGACTGTAGCTGCCAAGATTGAACAGAAGACAGGGAAAATGAAGACAGAATTACTGCCTGTGTTATTCCAAAGAACTTGAATTTGGGTTTGCATGAGGAATGGTAAAGAAAAAAACAATCTCTCAACCACTCTCCCTTCACTGATTATACCTTGCAAAGGTTAAAGGTAATTATTAAGAAGCAAATGAAAATTCCTATTGTGTAGACATCACCCAGACCATAATACTTCTCACAGCAACTCAAGACAAATGTCTGTGCAAGGAACCAGGGAGGATTAGCACTGTGGAATAGACAAAGGTGCCTTACAATGCTCTGCTTGGAGAACTAAGGCTGCACATTACAGTACAAGTCTACTTCTTAGATTTATTTCTCTTTCATACATTGGAGCCATGACCTCTCACCTGAAATCTGTAGAGCACTCCACAGCTCAGTGCAAAGGGGTATGGAGTTACCTGGTACACACACACACACACACACACACACACACATACACACACACACTAATGTTGCAGTCACATAGGCACTAAAATGCTAGAAACACTTTCATGGAATGTTAGCCCCAAAGTAACTTGATAAAATCCCATTTGCTTATCAAAGGTGTTATCTCTGCATTCCATTAAGAAATCCTCCAACCCAAAGTATACAAACAAGCCTTGCACCCACAGCAACCATCAATACCCCTGGAGTCAGGCCTATACCCTGCTGTCTCTGTTCCAGGGGCAGGAAACCATGCCATACTGTCCCTGACATGGCCAAGCTGGACTCGGCACTTTTCTATGTGCTCTTAAGAGAAAAAGGAAAGGCAAAGTCTCTGGATGCAGAGGTTTTCTTGGAAGCACAGGGGGGTTTCACAGCATGCTCTGTGCCTATGGAGCCTGAGGGTGGCACTGCTACTTACATATCACATAATGCTAACAAATATGACAGGAATGATAGCATTTTCAGGAGCATCATGATTTGCATTAGAACTTCACCTTGTGAAATGGATAGTTTATAATCTCCACTTAGAGGGCTTGCTGGTACTCCAGCTGAGATTGACTCCAACCCTGGCTATTTGATGGTGGTGTGATAAAATGAATCCCAGTGGCTCTGTATTCCTGAAATATTTCTAAATGAAACCCTAGATAAAGGTTCAGAGGAAGAGCTTGATTGATCCTCAGTGACATTGTCAAGTGTTGTGATTCTGTTTCCTTCCCCTCCTGATCACTCCCATTGATCCCATGTCATCTGTTCATAATTACAAGATGCTACTACTGTTTCCAGCCTCAGTTGGCCTGTAGTTCACAAGGTTCAGTGGGGGAAACAGTATTATCTGTGTAATAATGTGTGTGCTGTAAAAGTAGAAGCGACATCCCCTCCTACCCTGCGAGACACAGTTAAACGCATCCTCTCAGCGACTACTCACAGGTCTTGATTTATTCTTTCCAATCAAGATTCAGAGTCCAAGATAAAGTCTGAAAAAGGGCCCAGCCCCTGCAAACAAGACCAAAAACTAAACATGGATTCCAAGAAAGAAACTAAAATCCACCACAAAAGAAGAAAGGACAAATAGGCAAGGAGTAGTGATGGCCATCGCTTCAGCCAATTCTGCAGGCCATTGATTTTCTAAGCATCTTAGTATGAAATAATGAAGCACGGTATCTGATAATTGTGTGATGAGATACGAAAAGTGGGAGAAAAGGATCATGGTCCAATATGATTAAATGTATATGGTGCTTGAAGGGGGACTTATAAGCACAGAGAGAACTGAGTTCTTACCTCATCTCCAACACTAACTCACCAGGTGACCTCAGCCTGCTTGACTTTGATTTTTTTTCCCATATCACACTGGATAGTATGCTTGTCAGAGTTTTTCCTTTTCTTTTCTTTTTTAAATCTTTTATTACTTCTTCATGAATTTCATGGCAAGCCACCCAATTGCACTTATTTCCCCTCCACCCTTACAACCTCCCTGTCACAGAGAAGAGAATCTTGTAGAAGCTTTAGGTTTCTCACAGTGTGTCCCACAAGTATACCTTTCCCCCACAGTTCTTTGCTCACAAATGTTCATTGCAATGACTCGTTGTTCTGGTATGAGGCCTCTGGCTTCTGCTACTCTACCAGTACTGGCACCTCACTGGGACTCCTTTCAGATATCCTGTTGTTGCCCTGTGTCATGGAGATCCTGTAGTTTTGGATCTGCAGGACTGCTCCTTCATGCACTCCAGCAGCTCTTCTATAAGGTAGATATTGGGGTGGACCAACTCAGAGCCCTGGATCTGGACCTAAGGGGTATCTGAGCTTGTCAAACCATGAGCTCTCCTATCCCCAGGGCCAGCTCACCAGCAAATACCCTGCTGCTCAGGCAAGGTGCAGGACTCACTTTCCCAAATATCGCAGCTGTGAGGAACATGGCCAATTCCCCCACTTTCATGATCCCTGGGCCAGCTTTCCTGCCTGCCATACATGGCATGATGTGAGGGGGTGAGGGACAGGAAGAGGTTGTCTCTCTCTCATCTGTGTCACTGCCCAGCAGGCAAGAGTCAAGGCTGGCTCTCCTACACTCATTATCTAGGGACAGCTAAGCCATTCCCCTCCACTACCACCAGGGCTGGGTCTACTGTGCTGTCCTGGCCAGTTGCAGAGTCCACTTTCCCTTTCCAGAGTGCTGCAGCTGGTGAGGGGCAGGGCTAGTTCTCCAACTCTCAGGACTCCTGCCTGCCCCAGGTAGCAAGGGATAAACAGAGAGGAAGTATCTCTTCCTTGTCCACAATACCCACACTGGAAAGGGATGGTAGGGCCGGCTCTCCCATACTCATAGGTAGGGCCAATGGGCTCAATCACCAGCAAGTACTGCAGCTGACTAGTGGCAGGGTCAGCTCTCCTCTTCTCATGCCTCCAGAGCCAACTCTCCCATGAAGCCCAGGGGAGGGGTGGGGCCAGTTCTGCACAGCCCTGGAACTTCAGCAAGTCCCTAGGTAACAGCCCAGATCAGGGATATCCACCTGGCCTTTATTGGCAACAGATCCCTATTACTGCAGAGGCATGGACCCAGACGTGACCCTCAGTGGCAGTATATAGATTAGGGTCCCGCTATGGTCCCAGGTGGCATCACTGGCCACTCACACCAGGCTGTTCCTCACTACCCTCGAGTCTCCAGTTCTGCCTCTCTTCATTGTGCCCACATCTTTCTGTTTCTCTTCCTCTTCCACTTCTCCACCACTTACTTGTGCCTCTTAGTGGAGCCCAGGGTCTTTGAGTGTCTGGGGTCATTTTAGGAGTGGACCTGGAAGTGCAATGCTCCACTCGTGCATTATGGTGCCAGGCAGGGGTCATCTTGAGCATGGTCTGCACCCCAGGCCTGCCCAACACTGGACTGGTGGTCATCTCAGGCTACACAGGCTAGCTTCCTGTTCAGGGCCCATGGCACAAGTCAGGGGGGTTGTCTTGGGCTTCCTCCTCACCTGGTCCAATGAGTGGCCCTTTTGTAAGGGTCATCTGTCTCTGGCTCACTCCCTCCAGGGGCTCATGGTCCTAGGTGGGGTTCTTCTAGTCTCTGGCTTGCTTCCCATCCTTGCTTGGAGCCTATCTGAGCCTGCCTGGTCCTCAACTGGTGGTCATCTCTGGCTAGCCCCCTGTCCACCCCCCAGTAACTTAAGGGTTGTCTCAGGCTTGCTGTTTTTCAGAGCGCTAGGCTACTAATCATTCAGATGTTCCTGATCAGAACACTGAACATAGACATAGCTTCTCTCCTCTCGGCCACCTACTGACACACATGTGACATAGCAGCCACACCTGCAAGGCCTTTAAGGGCATTCAGTGTTTTCTTAATGTCAAATGGCTTACTGAATAGTTATTGACATGAAACTGAAATCAGTGTTCCATTGAATAAATGGGATGGCCATTGGTTTTGAAGGTCGTCTTGCTGGGTCCTCCCATCATTTCCTTCCTCCTCCGGTCTTTATATCTGCCTGCCACTGTGTTGTACATTTTCTACTCTCTATGTCTCATCCTAAATTCATCACTAGGATGTCTATCAGTCAATCTCCGAGTGACTCTTCAGATGGAACTGTAATTGAGCTATGTGAACCCACTGCCTATCTTTGTATTTTAAATGCAAACAGCAAAGGCAGGGATATGGGACACAGTGACAGTGTGTTCTCAAAATAAAACCAGGGATAGCTAAGGAAACAAAGAGGGATAATAGGGCACTGGCTCCTTTTGTTCCTTTGTAGTATAAGGGATGCTTCATTAAGTGCTGCTACTCTCACGGAGTCCCTGGTCAGCCTCCTCCTCCCACCCCTGAGCCTCCCTCTCCCTGGACACATCCTTTGGGCCAACATTTGCTCCCAGTTCCAACTTGGCTCTACAGCTCTTACTCAGTGTGTCAAAGCTAGATTTGTTTTATGAACTGCTCAATGTCTGCTAAATTTTTCCTGTAATCACTACAAAGCTCTTGTAATTACTTCACCTTCATTCTTAAGGGACAGTGTTTTAACCGCTTCTCTATGAAACCAAATATAATAGAATTATTTGGAAGAGACATGGAAATCATCTAGACCAGTAGTTCTCAACCTTCCCAATGCTGCCACCCTTTAATGCATTGTGGTGACGCCCCAACCATAAAATTAATTTTATTGCTACTTCACAACTATAATTTTGATGCTGTTATGAAACACAATGTAAATATTTGTGTTTTCTGATGGCCTTAAGTGACCCCTGTGAAAATGTCATTTTGAGCACACACACACACACACACACACACACACACAAACACACGAGGTTGTGACTCACAGGTTGAAAATCCCTGACCTAGATTCTTACTGCTCAAAGTGTGCAGTAAGGTTCAGATATGAAATGTCCTTGGGAACTGTTCATGTGTTGAAAGCTTTGTCCCCAGATGGTGGGTACCATTGAAAGGTGATTGGTTGGGACATGCAGATGCTGACTTCAGTGAGCTAACACATTGATGAGGGGACATTAGGAAGTGGCACCTTGATGAAGGAGATCGCTGGGGCCATGCTCTAGAAGGATTTATCTTGTCTCTTGGCTTTCCCTGTTTCCTGTCTACTGTGAACTGAGCTGTCTGCTCCATCGCACACTCCACCTTGATGTTCAGCCTTCCCATTGGCTCAGAAGCAATGTAGCCATGAGCATGAAATGACAAGCCAAAATAAATGTCTCCTCCTTCTAAGTTGTCTTTCTTGGGCATTCAATCATGGTGACATAAAGTAACAAACACAATCTAATTAGTAAATTAATAACATTGGAATAGCCTTAGTGGTCTATTGGAAATCTGTCTCTCAAGCCTGCCCCAGCCCCGCTACATGAAGATCCGCATTTCAACAAAATCCTTGGGTGATGGACATCCATTTGATTTTGAAAATAGATGTTGTAGAAATACCACCTCATTTCACGGAGAATTAGCATATCTAAAGTGAGTGGTTGAGAAGGACTAGACCCCAGGTCTCTTGAGTAGTTAACTATGTACAACTTTAACTCTTACACACTCCTGATTCATTTTTATGCTTAACTAGTTTGTCAAGCATTTACTTCCATGTAAATTTGTAGACACCAACACACACACACACACACACACACACACACACACACACACACAAAAACCCAGTATTTGGTTTTTAGGTTCATCTTGTCTCATCTACTGTGACTTTTCTTTTTTTAATTATGGTCTCACTGCATAGCCCAGGCTGGTCTCAAACTTTTGGTTCTCCTGTCTTGGTTTCCCAAGCACTAGGATTTATAGGTGTATTCCACTATGCCCAGCTCAATCTATTAACATTGCTTCATATTTTTCTGCAGCCTTATTCCCTTTCATGTTCTGATTCAATTTTCTCACTAGGACCTCCAAGTAATGAATCCAGTAGCGCTTGTCTTTTGTATATTATTTTCCTCTCCCATTTCTCTTCTATGACGCCCTTGGCTAATTAGTAACTAGTCTCTCTTTGTACTAATATTTTATTTAGAATAAATGACTGAAATGAAATGGATGAAAATAGTCTCAACTTGATTTTATTTTATTTCTTGGCTAAAATACTGAAATTTAAATTATAATTGCTTTACAGGATGGGGAGTTTGATCATGTATTTTAGAACTTATGGACCTCATAAGTCATGGATACAGGAAATTATTACTTATGACTTATTCAGATTTTGTACACTTTTATATCATCATAACTTCCTACTTTCAAAGACAGAATACCCCATGTTTTCACCTTTGAAATTTCCAAAGCTCATTGAGAGGAACCATTCATTCTGAGATGAATAAAGAAGTGTAGGAAAAAAAGAAATATCTCTTTCAGACTCCCCCCCCCCCATTCTTCCCTCCTTGCTGCATTCTGAAGTCTACAGCCCTGTGTATCTTGGATGTTGTTCTTCTACCTATTGCTCCTGCCTACACGGTCTCTATTAGTGGTTTTTTCCCCCGATCCTTTTAACCTGTATCTGAGAGAACCTGGTCTAGGACCCTTAGGATCTACAGCAGTGCATTCATGGGCATTTGTATCTCAGTGTTCCAAAGGTAGAGAAGAAGGAGATGGACAGCTCACAGTGATACTCAGGCCACCTGACAAAGCACACACATCAGCAGGTGACTGTGAGGCCCTTTCTGAAAGGCATGGCTCTGACTCATGTGTCTTCAGCAAAAAGGGGAAGAGACATCTGCCCCTTGTTAGCAAGTGCCCCTCTTGTTCCTGTCATCACACACTGCCATTTCCTGTTTAAAATTATTCCATAACTTTATGAGCAGCTACATTTGAACTTTTCTGAAACAAACAAGCAAAAAGCCTAATTTTTTCCCTCTCCCTCCATCTCTGTTTGCTTTGAGAAATTTTCATGATCAAGAAAAGCTAAGAAATATGCAAGATGTCAGAAAACTCTTGAAACTTGCTTCTAGAGATAAATTTCTCCCTGTCCTCATAAACAGGAAAGTAGAAAATTGCTTTCTAATGTAACCTGAAGTCATTTACAAACAGAAGGCCCTTTCCCCCATATATTTCCTACTTCTTTATCTGAAATTCTGACACTAACACACTGGTAGAAGTTTCCTTTGCTTTCTTGTTGCAGGGAGAATGGGAGCAGTCATGAGACTAGGCACATGAATCCATGTATTCTACTTTGCCCAGAACTAAGCTTACTCTCAATTTTTCACATGTGTTTAGAAGGTTAGAGAGTGTCCTAGTCAGGTGTTGCAAGCATCGGGCTGTATGCAGTAAAGAGAAGCACAGAGGTAGGACCATTTCCAGACCAGAAAAGATTCTATCCTTATGCAAGACTCTCTGGAGTCCAAGAAGAAGCAAAGTTCACAGTGACTGTTTCATCTTGCAGTCTACTGCAGATCCAAAACTTCCCTTCTCTTGATGGGGGACTGCTCACATTCAGCAACCATAAGTAATAGGCTAGGGATAATGGGTAATGTATGAAGGGAGACAAAAGACAACCAGAGACAACATCCATGGTGGCCTGAAAATAAATAGCTCAATTTGTTTATACATATTTGGTTTTCGACAAATAACCTCAGAATCACAAATTGCTTGTACTATCTCCTTCATGTGAAGAAATCTGTCCAGGCTTCCATGGCAGTGTCAACACAAAAACACAACTTTCACCTCAAAGAGGATAAAATATGGTTTAGTCTTAAACCAGATATGACCATGGCCTGAGAAGACAGATTTGGGTTATCTTCCAGTTCATGCTCAAACTTATTAACAGTTTCATCATGTTTCTAACATAACAGAACAACAATAACAACAAAAAACTCGATACCTTTCAAATAATTTGATGGAAACATCAGATAAGTGGGTTCCAGAAAACCAGGGAAATATCAGCTGCAGCCTGGGATGCTACGTGATCTGACTTCATTCTTAGCCCTTCATTCTTAGCCTTTTGGATGGTTCAAGCTATGTTCGTGCATTTCAAAGGATCTGCCCAATAGTCATGAAGATGTTAGTGTACACAACAGAGGAGGACAATCAACAGCTGTTAAGGGAACCAAAGGTTACCCGAGATAACGTGGTTCTTGACAGGGAACACTGCAAACGCTCCTCGATCATCAATGTTGTAATCAGTTAACCAGCCTTGCAGAAGGTTCAATGCCAGGTGAGGTTCCCACCAGGGACTTTCCTTCACACCAGAAGTGACAAAAACAAGTTGCAAAAGATGACAAGATGGGAAAGGCAGCATCAGAGCTTTGTAGGCATAAGTCATGGGCCCCACTTCAAACTTTAAGGAGGCCCAGTCTACAGGCAAATCAGGATCTGGAGTTCCCCTGAGAAAATGTTTATCTTATTCGTCCATTTGTTTAATAGATGTTAAAAAGAGGCTAGAGATGGTTCAGTGGTTTGGAGTTGTTCTTGCAGAAGACCTGAGATCTGTTTTCTTATCAGATAGCTCAGAACCCTCTGAAACATCAGCTCCAGAAGAACCAACATGCTCTGCTGGCCTCCTCAGGCCCATGCACTCAAGGACACACACAGACACACACACACACACACACACACACACACACACACACTTAAAAATACATCTCTACTATGACTTAATAAGTGACAGCCAAATAGTAGTAAGACATCTCAAAAGACAGAGAATTGTGATAGAATTAAGAATCCAACTTGGAGGAATAGATTGAGCAAATAGTGTGTGCATGTGTGGCTGTGTGTTAACAAATGAATTAGATGGTAGGCATAGGAAACAAAAAAAACCCTACTTTTTGCTGAAGAATAAGTTGTAAAACAAGATTATAGCAGATGAAGACAGATAAGCAACCAGGGTATCTTCCTTCATTGTATGTTGTTGTGCTGAATGCCACAGAGTGAATCATTTATAAAGAATAGAGGTTTATTTAGTTCATAGTTCTGTCCTTGGTCTCAGCTGAATGGCCAATAACATTCTGAAGGCTGAGAATTTCACTTGCATCATGCTAGAATTTGTTTAGCATCTGGTTAAAGTTTTCTTGCTACACTGCAACTCAGCAGAAGGCATTGCTTAGTGAAACGGAGAAAAAGTAAACCACAGAGAAGTCATTTTTATGGGAGAACCACTCCCATAGTAAGTCATTAATTTAGTAATTAATCAATTCAGGAAGAGAAATGCCTTTTGGTTCAATGAACTCCCAGTGGTTCCACCTCCAAATACTAGCAATGCAAATTTGAGGATTAAACTTCCAACATATGAACTCTGTGAGACAAATGTTCAAACTAGAGGAAAGGGTTGTTGCTGGTGAAAATCTCTTATGCTGTACACTCTTATACACTCACTCACTCATTCACTCACTCATTCAATCTTTAAAGAAACCTGGGAAGCCATTAACATAACTCAGCCAAAGATATATCATTATCCAATTTTCTTGTGAAGAAGAAACAACCCACTGTTTGTGTGGAGCATGCATTGGAGATATTTGATATTTGAGATAGAAAAGGTGACAATGACGTTATCACGTAGTTAAGACACAAGTAATGAGTCCCACATGGGAGGGGCAGCAAGGAATGAAGAGCTGTGAGTAGAATTCAGAACTATGCATGAGGAAAAGCCAATCACATGTGGCAGTGAACTGAATGAGAAGATGGAAGAAAAGTTAACATTCTCAATGGTCCTTAAGCACTCAAGTGATTAGTAGGTGATGGGACCACAAATGGAACTGAAGAATTATAAGGAAGAAGATTTGGAGAAAGATGCAGAAGCCTTGCTATGTTTGAGGAAACTGAGTGGCTTCCTGGTATAAAGCTTTTGCACAGTCATTGCACAGAGAGTCTGCAAGTCAGGCCAAAGGCCTGGAATTTGGACAACATAATCAGCAAGCCAGGGGAAATTGAAGCCAGTGAGGTAAATACTCATAATGAGAAGTCAACTGAGCTTCAAGGTGTAGCCTTGAACAACCCCAAAATTTAAGAGACAAGAAAAGCAGACAAGATGTCCATCTACAACAGACCTAAAGAAGAATTACAAAGATGAGGATAATGGAGAATGTGGAGAACTTGGATGCTGCCTGAAAGTTATTTAATGGAGATATAAGATGACTTACATCACATGGAGCAGAGGTAAAGTGACGTAAGGTTTACACATTCTGACTGACACAGTGATGAAGAAATCACTGGCCAGAGAAACTGAATCAACTGACTTAAAAAGAAAAACGAAATGAAGAAGTAGAATCAAAAAGTAGGTCTGCTTGAAAATTTACTCGAGGAATGGAGAAACATTTGTTGAAATTTGTAGAAATTTTAAGCTCAAGGAAAGCTTTCAGGACTGATAGCAAGTTAAATGAGTTCAAAGACTTAGAGGAGATGGAGAAAACACAGGATGGAGAGGGGTGAATATGCAAGAAGCTCCAGGAAGGTAGGAAGCAGTAAGATCCAGAGCCTGGAACAGAGGGATCTCTCAAGGTCTACAGGAAAACTTAGGTCAATGTTTAGAACACTTTTGTCATGAGCATCATAAAATGTAACACAAAGAAATTAAACAATAAGGAGACTAAGTCATCATCTCAGGTTATAGATGGGGACTGGGTAATCCAATGGCTTACTTACAACTCCAAGACTCAGGTTCCGTAATGCCTGGCATTCTCAACAAATCATCTACTCCCACCATGATGAGAAGCTCCAGTTCACACAGAACAATATCAGAAGACTAAAAGAGCTACCTTTAGGGCTATGCTTTAGCAAGGAAAACACTTTCCCTAGGTCACATAGAAACTGACTCAATAGTTATCATGGTTTGTATATGCTCAGCCCACAGAGTGGCACTATTAGAAATAGTGGCACTGTTTGAGTAGGTGTGTCACTGAGGGTGTGGGCTTTAAGACTCTCATCCTAGCTGCTTGGAAGTAAGTATTTTGCTAGCAGCCTTCAGATGAAGATGTAGAACTCTCAGCTCCTCATGCACCATGCTTGCCTGGATGTTGCCATGTTCCCACCTTGATGATGATGGACTGAACCTCTGAACCTGTAAGCCAGCTCCAATTAAATGTCATCCTTATAAGGGTTGCCTCAGTCATGGTATCTGTTCACAGTAGTAAAACCTTAAGACAACGGTCAAGATTTTTTCATAAGTTTAAGCCAAGTCCTGACAAGGAATTGGAGCAGCTACAAGTAAGTTGGGAAAAATTGTGATATATACTGGAGTAGGCAAGAGTCTGCAAGATTTCTAATCAGAGTCCGTTTACATGAAGACTAGAATAATGGTGGCCATGGCTGCAGGTAAGCAACTAAAGGTGATAGCCCTGGTTATTTATAATTTACAAGCAGGAAAAGGAAATATGCTTAGTTTTTTCTTCATTACTTCTTGAAACAGAAGAAACAGCAGTTGAGTGTGATGTTGTAGAAACAGACAAGAATTGAGAGTCACTGAAAATAAAAAAAAAGGAAAGGAAAAGAAAAAGAGAAGTAAAGACCCGTCAGAGATGGTCATAAAGACACATGCACTTGAGAGGCAGAAGCAAAAGGAGTATATGTTTGAGGCCATAATAGACCACTAAAAATACTGACTAGCAAAGGGAACAAGCTAAGATGGGGAAGCATAAACTTCTCCACATGCCTATTTTTCTAGTATATTTCTATATTCGGGTAAGGGAACAAAGATTAAGAAGAACAGTATCCTTGTTCTAGGAGGGATCTTACCACATGGTGAGACAGATTCATAAGAGACTGGGAGACATGTATAAAGAGTGGTTCATATCTCTGCATAACCCTTGGTCTTTGTACTAAAGAATCATAGAGAGGCTGATAACGCTTGAGAAAATTGAGTGATTAAGAGTCAGAAAAGTAAATGAGGTCAAAGTGTCGAGAGAGATGTGACATAAGGACAGAAAGCTGTGATCAGAGAATAGGGCACTGGGGTGACATCCAACCAGGGGCTGAATGAAAGGGACACTGCCCAGGAATTTGAGTACTATGTTTGTTAGGTTGCTTGTCTGACAAACACTAAGAAATTTTAGTATTGTATCTAAAATAAAAGACGATAATGACTGATGTGGGTGATCTCAAAATCAACAAGGAAAGGAGAGGAACAACCAGGAAATGAGCAGATGTCAATGACCAGGAGGAAAACACATGGGGTAAGTGGGCCATGTGGCTTGGAGGGACAAAGAGCTTTGCCATGTGGGGTGTTGAGGGTCTGAAAGTAGAGTCAGGACAGCAGCAACTGTTCTCCTGGGCAGGTGTCACACGGAGTGTTGAAGAATGGTCAGTGAAGACAGCAGAGGAGGGGGAGAATTTCAAGTCTCAGTTAAGAAAAGGGAATTGAGAGCTTTCTGCTTTCTGAAGACACGGGTGATTGGATGTTACCAACTAACCTACCAACACCCCCAAGGGATTCCCAACACATTTGACAATGACAGATGGTAGCCTGTCTCAAACTCAGAGCTTGTTGCTATACTTATAAGTCTTCCATCTACCAAGAGAGGAGTTTCAAAGTGACCATGACTTCTACACTTGATAAAACATTAACAATGTCATTACTAATGCAAGAAAAGCTTCTTATGCCAGAGCAAATAAAAATAAAGGTGTGAGTTGAGATATGAGACAATGTGGCTCTGAGCAGGAATTTACGTTTCTGCTCAGCTGGCTCCTGCTTGCCTGTACCTGACTGTCTCTCATTTGCATTTCTGCTTTCTTTTCTCATTATGGTCACTATTTACTTGAGAGATGATAGGACCTCAGCTGAGGATGGAGAACAATTAGCATATAAACAGGTTTTTTAAAGAACTGGAACAGAAAAAGACTTTACAGGCTGCTGATGCCTAGAGACTTGACCCCAAAATAATCAAGGAAAAGGATATTGGGGCAATCTTTAGCCAGCCCTAAAATTACCCCTGGTTTGCTTTGACTGACCTAAGGTGGCTCATCATTTAATGTGGCTGCAAGCTGCCTCCAGGTTGACTTTAACACTCTAAACAAACTCTTAGTACCAAATACTCCACACTTGAAGGAAATGTGGTGTACCGAGAATAAAGATTTTAAGACGCAGCGTGGCAAGTCCAAGCTCCAAAACTAGTTGCCACGCTAGGCTTAATTTCCCTTGACAAATACATGAACTCTGAATAACAACAGTAGACAGTAATATTTATGGGGGATCTCCAAATGAGGTGATTTCTTTAGTCACATCTCCAGAAAAACCCCAATTCTACCAACCTCCTGGAGTGAGCTTTGCCCAACAAAATAATTGGAGTCCATACCTAACACACAAAATTAAAATGAGGTTTGTTTTCGATTTTTAAATTTTATCTTATGTGTACAAGTGTGCTGCTGTCATGTATACATGTGTACCATGTCCATGTCTAGTGCCTGCTGAGGTCCAAAGAGGGTGTTGGATCTCCTGGAACTGAGTTACAGATGGTCTGAGCCACTAGAATATGTTGGGAATTGTATTTAGATCATCTACAAGAACAAGAAGTACTCTTAACCACTGAGGCATCCCTCCAACCTCCCTAACAAGTTGTGTGTTTTAAGGTAGATTTAAATGCTCTTCAAGTCCCTAGGGTCCTCTCATGTCTTAGCTCCTTTCTCCATCATCTTCCTGAGGTTCCATCTTTGCTCTTCCACTAAAGGTTAAACATGGTGCTTTCTCATTAAGCCTCCATGTATCACCAACATACCTCCTCTTAAAGGTCTGCTGACAGCAGAGGAGGAGGCTGACTGGCATTTACTGTCACATAAAGCATATCTGGCCCTCCTCTTCCAGGTCCTAGCTTACCCGGATGTATCCCTGGTATTGCAGTTCACATGGTATAGTTTCTCTCCTGCTGTTTTCTCTGAGCTCTGGGGCTAAAACAAATGCCTTTTTTTATTGTTTCATTATGCAGGACACTTGCTGGTCTCTGTCTCACACTGTCTCCCCTGGGTTTTACCTGCAATAGGCATTAAAGGCCCAGAATGCTTGTGTGGATTCTACCCTAAACAATAAAAAACGTGTTACAAAATTGTGTTAACATGGTGATTTTTCCAGCACCTTTCCCAGATCCTATTTCTCTTCAGTTATCCCTTTCCTCTGTAAGTGGGAAGGGAAGGAGTCAAAAGTTACTCTCCCTTTGTCTCTGGAGCATGTCATATGACACAGGAGTCACTTTAAACTCTCATGGTGACATTGGGGGGTGTATATTATTGTCGACATTTTACAGGTAGTGAAGGGCTAGCCTGAGGAACTGAAGTCATTTGCCCAGGATCTCAAAGATAATGAGTTGTGTCAAGATTAGAGCTCAGGAATTGAGCTAATGGATTCCCTCAGAAGCCTGCTTCCACACAGCAAGCCCAGCTACCTTGAGGCTACCATGCTGTGAGGAAGACTGGCCAGCTCTGTGGAACAGGGAATGCTTCACAGAAAACAACAAGGAACCAGACCTGTGTGTGAAGCCTTGGATAGCTCAGGCTCTCATAGGTACCTGTTGCATGTGAGTGACAGGATGAGACCAGCCCATGTCACAGGGAACAAAATTATCTTGCCAAACTCTTAACTGTTCCAATAAAAAAAAAACCTACTTATGTCTCTTTTTAACCTATGATGCCATTGCTGGTGGTGTGTGTGTGTGTGTGGTGTGTGGTGTGTGTGTGTGTGTGTGGTGTGTGGTGTGTGTGTGTGTGTGTGGTGTGTGGTGTGTGTGTGTGTGTGTGTGGTGTGTGTGTGTGTGTGTGGGTGGGTGCGCACACACACGTGAGCGCACGTGCACAGGTGCATGCTCATGAGTGTTGTGTGTGTATGAGAGAGAGAGGGAGAGAGAGAGAGAGAGAGAGAGAGAGAGAGAGAGAGAGCACACTTATGCCTAATGTCTTCTGCAATGCTAGACACTTCAGAAAATAGTCAAAAAGTACCCTTTAGTGGAAAGAGCCAACTCTGTAGGACAAAAAGCAATTTTTCTTCTTGTGTTCTATCTCCGTGAATTTTGGTAACAACCTAATTCATTAATTCACTCATTTGTTCATATATGCAAGCACACAAAATACACTCACTATATTCACAGACACCATTATAGGTCCAGTGAACTCTGCCACAGAAAAGGAAGACATGTCCCTACTTGCATGATGATGTTAGGACAAGAAAGAGCATACAAAGATACAATTCAACAAAAAATAAACGTTTGAGTCAGGAGTGATGACACATGTCTATAATCCTTGGAAAGTTGTGGCAGAAGGCTTGGGCCTTGAAATCCAGCCTCACTGGATAGTGAGATTGTCTCCAAAAATAGTGCATAAAATGTCAGATGTAAATATAAGGAATTAGCAAGATTCAGGTATAAAATATGATGGGGAGGGGAAGAGAGCAAGCAGTGTATATTTCTTACGTTCTTTCTAAAATCATGGTTTTTAGAAGAATCAGATGAATTTGTGAAGAAATGGAGGAGAGGCATTCTAGATGGTGGGGGGAGCTTGTGTAAAGATTCAGAGGGAGAAGCAGGCATTTGAGGAGGACCAAGAGTACTAGTACAGCTGGAGTAGACAGGCGGAGAAGGGTGAGATTGGAGACGTGCCTCAAATCCACAGAAGGGAGCATGGACTTCATTGCAGTGTGCTGTTTAAAAGTATTGAAATACTGTGAGTTATTGGCTCTGGATGGTGGTAGAGGATGAGAATCTCTAGAGGAGAAGATAGCTAAGGGGATTGAGATGTCCGGATGAGTGATGCTGGTGATCTGGGCCTGGGAGGTAAGAAATGATGAGCTGAAAGATGTAGTTAAATGGAAAATATCTCAACTGCATACACAAGGTCATTATTTAGATGCAGTTCTTTGTTCTGAGATTCGGAAGCATTTCACTTTTTAAACAAATGATTCAAAGAGCTAAGCTGGGGTCTTCATCAATGCCCCAAGAGGTAATACTTGGCCTTTTAAATCTGCCCCCTATTTTCCTACCTAGGTGGACATACCCAATAACTTTAGTCATCCATACAGCTCTCTCTGTCCTCACCATCTTGCAGAAGATCCTGGTTTTCTGACCTGTTCCTTAAGGAGCAATGTAATCAGACCTTCTATATCTGGACATGTAGTGCTTGCTATGAGATCTGCTTTCTAAGGGTCAGGAAGTAGAACCAATTCATGGAAGGAAACCAGAATCTCCTAGGGAAAGGAAATACATACACTTCTATATGTATTCTCCCAATATGTAAATGAAGGAACATATATTATGTGGTGGTCTGAATAAAAATGCACCCATAAGCTCCTATATTTGAATGGTTAGTCCTCAGTTATTGGAACTGTTTGAGAATGATTAGGAAGTGTATCATGGGGTGGGCTTTGAGGCTTAAGAAAGCTCATATTAGTTCTCTGCTTTGTGCTTGTGGATGGAGATACGAGTTCTCAGTAAACATTCCAACACCATGCCTGTCTGCCTGCCTGCCTGCTGCCATGCTCCCACTAGGAAGACTATAGATTCTAACCCTTTCAAACTATTTGCTCCAAGTTAAATTGTTTCTCTCATAAATTGTTGTCTTAGAGTTTCTATTCTTCAACAAACATCATGACCAAAAGTTGAGGAGGAGAGGATTTATTCAGTTTTACACTTCCACATTGCTATTCATCACCAAAGAAAGTATGGACTGGAACTCAAGCAGGAGCTGATGCAGAGGCCATGGAGGAATGTTACTTACTGGCATGCTTCCCCTGGCTTGCTCAGCTTGCTTTCTTATCGAACCCAGTACAATCAGCCCAAGGATGTCACTGCCCACAATGGGCCCTACCACCCTTGATCACTAATTGAGAAAAATGCCTTACAGCTGGATCTCATGGAGGCCTTTCCTCAAGGGAGGCTCCTTTGTGGTAACTCCAGCTTATGTCAAGTTGACACACAAAACCAGCTAGTACAGTTGCCTTGGTGTGGTGTTTTGTCACAGCAATCAAAAAGTAACTAAGATGTATTAATTACTTTCCTTGATGCTATGACAAAAGATCTTCCAAAAATAATGAAAGGAAGGAAAGATAGAGTCCATATTGGCAGGAAAGATATGCCAGTGAGACCAGCTCTTGTCAGTGGTAGCAGGGGCTTACTCACTTACATCTAGATGGATCAATAATCAAAGAGGAATGTGGGTACTTATCTGTGATTTCCACCTCCCTACCACCACCATCAAGATTAGGATTCCAGCATAGGAGATTGGCACCACCCACTTGAAGGACAGGTTTTCCTCCCTCAATTAAATCTTCTCTGGAAACAGCTCTCAGATATACTTAAAGGTGCAGTTCTTTAATGTTATAGGAGTTTCTTCATCCAGTAGAATTGATGAAAGAAAAAAATCACAGCAAATAAAAGATCATACTCTGTTGCTATAGAATACTCCAGAGTGACCTGGGTCTTCCCTGGAGCCTGAGGTATGCACAGCTAGACCGTGAGACAGCTCATGAGTAAATCAGCAATGGCCTCACAGTGCAGTCACAAGGACCAAAGCAGTGGCCTAGAGACAATGCTTGAGAGCTAATGTGTGAAGAAAGAGGTCTGTTCCCTTGGAGTCCAAGCCTGCTGGTTTGTAAGGGAAGTGAAGACAGTCTAAACCTGAGAAGTGACACCATGAGAAACAAGTACTCAGATTGTACAGATCTTCCTGTCATCTGCTATGTTAGAGATAGATCTGACTCCCTCTTGGTTCTGGTCTGGTGGAAGATGTAGGGCTTGGGAAAAATTCAGAATGTCTACAAATTCATACAGACAAGAATCCTAATGACCTAATGCAATACAAAGCACCATGCATTTGGCATTTGATGAGGGATGGTATGGTGTCTAGAGCAGCACTTTCATGGGTACACCTTATACTACATGCAAAGAACAGTCTGCCTTCCAATCATGAAAATATGCTACAGTCTGTTTTTATTTATCTATCCATAATTGTGTGTGGGACCGTGAAAGGATGGTTTGGTTCTGGTAGAGCAATGGCTAGAGATGGCCAGAGACCCAACAGGTATCTATGCCTGCGAGGGATGGCGTATATTTTGCTATGCTTCCATACTCCAGGTTCCTGACACTCAGTCTAAGACCTCCATTTGATCTGCACTGTTCAGTCACGTAGGGCAATGCCCCTACCAGCCCCTCCACAAGTAGAGGGCATGACTACAGGCCTCAGCCTCAAGAGAGTTCCATATTAATGAGTTACCTGAAGGCCAGAGGGAGTAGCCAATTAAGTGTTACTTCTCAGACCCTCCTCCTTACAAATAGTATTTAACCAAAGGCCTCCCCTGGGGATGCAGGGGGGGGGTACAGCCAGATTCATCTACCTTTCTGCCATGACAATAAACCCTTTAAAACCATGGACTTCCTCGTGTCTTTGGGGCCCCACTGTGGAGAGCCTTGGAAAAGGCTTTTAATTAATGAGTCGCCACGGCCCTGCCATCTAACCTCCCACTGAGGACTTCTCTGTGTTCTAGCCATGGAGGCTGCCAATTCAAGCAAGCTAGCTGAGCAGCCAACACTGCTGAGAGAGTACAGTAACCAAGAGTCTCCTTCCCGTGGGGGCACTGACAGGGCTTCCTTCTCTCCCCTCGTTCCTTTCCTGTCTCTGTTCTTCCGAGGCCCCCAGCGGCATCTGGGAGCCCAAGAACAGAGACCACTGGCCTCCAGGTCCACTCAAGAGCCTTGCCCCCACAAAACTTCAGACTGAGATCTCCCCACGCCCAGGTGGAGACCTAAGTGGCTTCTCACAGCCCAGCGTCATGTGGAGGGAGTTCAGTCAAATTTCTGCACTTCTGCTCCCTGGAGCCATGCTTCCCTGAGCTGCTCAGGGCAGAAGACACTCGGGAACCACAACTCTGCCCAACAGGACCGACAACCGCACCCATGCACGAGCTAACCACCCCACAATTGTGTGGATTTTTTAAAATATGGAATTCCCTTTTCAAAAAAGAAGAGGTATATCAAATATATATATATATATTCCTCACGCTGTCTAACAAGTGCCCCTGTTGGTAATCCTAGAAACCTACAGCCCATGATAAAATTCTACATACATACTCTTGTGACTCCTGTGATAGCAGTAGGAGGTAGGAGTCCTGGGCTAGGCAGTAGATAAAGTCTGCACTACCTTCACCATGAATTCTAAACTTCATGTCTCCTCAGCTGCAGAGGATTTCGCCTGGCCTCCCCAACCTCAGGACTACACGGGGTTCCCTTGCAAGTAGCTGGCACTGATGGTGCTCACACATAACTTGCTCTCAGTTGAGGTCCCCACATAGGTTCTCTAGCCTCACACATGTACTTTGCAGTTTCGAATCTATACTAGGCAGAACCACATAGCAACTGACAGTCCCTTTCTCCTGCAGTTGGCATAACACAGCCTATGCTCTAGGGATCACTTCTTTGTCACAGACATTTAAGTACTGTACTCGCATGGCAGAGCTGAATCTAGCAGCACACAGAAATGAAAGCTTTGACTCTCAGCTTTCAACAAACCAGAGATGAGCAGAAGACGAATGAGCATCCGACACAGCAAAGAAGTTACTACTGCAATTGAGATATGTGAGTAAACGCACAATTGACTTCTCCCTTCGCAGCCAAAATGACTCCTGCTACCTGGAATCAGGTTCTGCCTCTTCTAAGTGAATCCTATGACATTCATTTCCAACTCTTCTGCAGCGGTTCAGTCCTCATCCAGCAATAACCAAGACTCGATCCTGAGTCTCTGACTACCTTTCAGTCCATTCTTCATGCATTGCCAGAAGGGTTTTTTCAAAATCCAGGCTTCTCTTCCCTTCTTTAAAAGCTACCAGACATCCCCCATTATCTTCCATGTGAAGTCCTAATGCCATAGCCTGGCACTAGATGCCTCTCCCAAGGTAATCATAATCTATCTTGCTCAATTGATCTGTCTCTTTTTTTTTTCTTTATTTCCTCCAAGACCCCAGAAAGCCCCTACAGGCATCTGCTACTCCAAACTCCACCCCCTTTCTCATGAACACACACACACAAACTTTCTCTCACACACAAACTCTCTCTCTCTCTCTCTCTCTCTCACACACACACACACACACACACATACACACACACATACACACACACACATACAAAGAGAAAAGAGGGGATGAGTGAGTGAGGGAGAGAGAGAAAGAGAACATTAGGAAGGCTGAACTTAGCAACATATCTCAAGTATAATACAGCCTAGAAAATCTTTTTCTTAATCTCTTCTTGTCAAAATCTATTCACTCAAATATATTTAAACCGAACTTCAAGGAGCAGCCTTCTGCAAACACTGGAAGCGCTGTGCTTACATCTTCTTGAGTTCACTTATCACACTATGCTTGAGCCACCAGAAAACAAGTGCAGTATGTTATTTCCTGCGAATAGGTTATTGCACATGGTGGTGGATACTTGTTTGTTACTAATCAAAAACCATGTCAGATGCCAGCTTTGTCTTGGCTTCAGCACACACACACACACACACACACACACACACCCCACTCACCCACTCATCACACACAGACTCCCGCTCCCTCCCTCTCTCTCTCTCTCCTCTCTCTCTCTCTCTCTTTCTCTCTCTCTCTCTCTCTCTCTCTCTCTTGCTCTCTCTCTCTCTCCCTCTTTCTCTCTTGCTCTCTCTCTCTCTCTCTCCCTCTTTCTCTCTCCCTTTCCTCTCCCTCCACACATATGCATTTTTGTACAGCTTTCTCCCCACATCTACAGGGAATAGGATTCCTAGACCCCTAGTGATCTCTGAAACTGCTACAGTACTGAAGCCTACATATAATGTTTCTCATATTCGTAAATATTCACAATAAAGTTACATTGACAAATCAGGCACAGTGAGAAGGTAATAACAATAGCATAGTGAAATAGAGAATTTTGTTGAAATATAAGTTATTTATAACCAATGAGTTTATTTGAGTAATTTTCCAGTGAACATTGTTTGCATATATCAGTTGGCTGTGGATAACTGAAGCTCTGGATGGTAAACCTGTGGCCCTGAGGGAGCTGTGTACACCTTCTATAGATAGCTCTTGGATGCCAACGAGTATGACTGTTACAGACCTAGTCCTCAGTGTAGCATTGCTGAGGGGATGAGTTTCTGTGAAATATGTCTGGTGAGTTAGGTCTTAAGGACATTGAGCACGTGCCCTCACAAGGAATTATGAGACCTCAGTCGTTTGAAGAAGAAAGGCCCCAAAGGCTTGCATGTTTGAATGCTTGTTCTGTAGTAGGTAGAAGGGTTTGGGAAGAATTAGATGATGTGGTCTTACTGGAGAAGACACTTGGAGTGGGCCTTTAAGCTTCAAAAGCAGAAGCCATTCCCAGTTGTAGCTCTCTCTCCTTCTGCCTACCCTCCTCCTCCCTCTCTGCTTTGGCCTTGAGGATCAGACATAGATCGTCTGCTACCACTCCACCACCATGCCTGCCTGCATGCTGCCATGCTTTTTGTTGTGATGGTCATGGACTCTAACCCCTGGAACTGTAAGCCCTCATATTAAATTATTTCTTTTGTAATTTACCTTGGGTCATGGTGGCTCATCATAGCAATAAAAAATTAACTCAGTAAGATAGGAGTCTTTCTCTGACTTCCTGTCCACACCATAGTGTAAGTTCTCACTTGCACACATGTCCCCACCCTTGCAGGGGGGTGATGTGGCTAAGGGGGAGCCCTTGCCACAATCTCTCTGATAGTATTTGGAATTTCAACCCCACAAATTCTGAGCCAACTAAATCTCTTTTCTTTAAAAAAATAAAATAAAATAAAAATTAGTCTGTCTCAAGTATTTTGTTTCAGAAATGAAAGACTGCCCTATGAAACTTCTTTTGGCTACTAACAGTCATCCAGGCTTTGCTTCTTCCCTTTGCTTTTTCTTTTGTATTTTTATACTCTAAGTTTTATTTGAAAAATTTTTCAACTATGCTATCTTGAGGTAGGCCGGCAGGCTTACCCAATTCTGTGCTCATAAAATAGGGCCATTTATCTCTCACTATATAAGCTGTGTCTCTGGCTTTGTAGCACAAAATAACCAAGGTGATTTTCTGCTCCATATTTACTGTCCTGTTTCCTATTCAGTACCATTGGTAGGGAAAAGCACTACCCCCTGGCCATGTATGCATCTTGACTTCTCAGTTTCAGAAGCATATCCAACTAATGGCCCACAGTGGACCTTTAAGTCCCAAAACCTGGATGACAGAGCTGAAGTGGCCTTGAAGTCGGCAAGTCTAATCCCTCTTGGTGCTGAAAAGCATCGCTGTGCTTGCTTCTAGCTTGTGAGAGGTTATGAGAAGCAAATAAGAACATGTTTAGCAAATCCTATGAAGTCCATCCCAGCATACAAAGGAGAAGTGAGGTAACCACTGTGGCTATTGTAAAGCACATGGTTTGGAGGGTTCCAGAAGCCCAGCCGACCAAAGTCCACCAAACAGAGCCCTGGGAGTCCTCAGGAGTTGTACTATATGTGCTCCCCAACACCAGAATCAGCACCATTTGCCCCTTCCAGTGCCATCCACTACCACCCCAATTAGGCACTTAGGTGTCTGTTACAAAATACCGAGAATGGCTCCTTCCCTGCAGTTTCTAGACTGTCATGTACCTCATGTCCTGTGGAGTTTATATGCATTTTTTGATGTTTCTCCTCACCTAGGGTACCAGGACAGGACAAGAACAAACCTATATTACAGACACTAGGCTAATACTCTTTCACTCCAAAGTCTTGGCCTGGTTCCTAGACATAGATGGTGGTACTTGCTTCCTGATCCCTTAGGAGGTGTCTTTTAGGGTTCCTGAGTCCCTCCATGTTTAGCTCATGAGATCAACTTGCAGGAGATGCCCAGAAGTATCCAAATTGTAGTAGACCTAACCTTGAAAGCAATGGTTGGCATGATCAGGTCTCAAGTCCTCATAAAACAGCTACACAAGAGGGTCTCACAGTCTCAGACCTGTTTTCTTATCCACCCATTTCCAGACAGACCTTGGGGCACCTTCCCTCCTACCCTGTATCACCCTGTGATTCCAAGAAGAGGATGCAGTGAGGAGGGTTTTCGAAATGTAGAAGAAGGGATGAGCGAGAGGTAGCATGGTTTCCCCTCCATGGCTCAGGTAGACAATATGCCTTACATTTTGCTAGTTCCAAGACAATGGTAGGAACATTTTGTTTTTAATCAAGCACGAGAGAGAGAGAGAGAGAGAGAGAGAGAGAGAGAGAGAGAGAGAGAG
>NW_021604588.1:5448868-5464370 GCF_004785775.1 Grammomys surdaster
GAGAGAGAGAGAGAGAGAGAGAGAGAGAGAGAGAGAGAGAGAGAGAGAGAGAGAGAGAGAGAGAACACGCACACGTGCACATGTGCACTCACCTCCCTCAGGAAAATGGACACTATTCCATCACAGAGCAACCCCATGCATAAGTAGTTAGAATTTCTATAGTTATGACCAGAAGACTGAGGAGCAAAGGAGAAGGCTGGTGCATTTGCAGCTGCTCCTCCTGAAATGCTCTTAGATAACAACAGTAATCTCCATGTAGCTCATGGCTGCTGTCTGCGGGACATCCTCTTCCTGAAAGGCCCAACTGGCTGCTGGCTTGAACCAACAGGTTTCCTTCTCCCTGGGGAGTGCAAGAAAGGAAGAAGACTGAGAAATAGGCACACAAAGCACCAAAAAAAATCAGGAACCTCCCTTCAAGTATTATTAGAATTAAGGTCACACCAGAGGGGCTATCAGGTTGGCATTGATAATCCCTCATCGAGCCCCTGACACCTTAGTTTCATCCTGATGACAGGCTGTATGTGCCAAGTGCCATGGTTGCAAACTCTTAAAAAGCCATACAATTCAATATACCTTTATTTTTTTTTAATAATCTGAGCTTGAGTCCCCTCTCTCAAGTCACCACTGTGCACCTTTCTGTAGGGCTCTGGAGTTGCTGCTGCCAGGGCTTCCACTTGCCTGTACCTGCATACTGCACTGTGCCCTCCACAGGCCCTATTGTTTCTAACCTTTCTGAAACAACTTGTTACATTACAGGGGGATGAGAGCTTCAGTTCACTGGATCTTAGGGCACTGTCTTACTCGGTGCCCTATCTTCTCCTAAAATCTTGGTGAGTCTCCCAAGACATTATCAAAGAGAGGAGCTCTTTGGGGGAGTGAGGAAAAGGTATCCTTCCTCTCTCCTGTTGCATCAGTTTCCCCTCAAAGGTCTTTCCTTCTTTCTTTCCACCCACAAGATGCTTAGCATATTATCTAAGATGGGCTTACAGTGATGACCCCAGGCTGGAAGCTGAATACGTATAATCCTACAGGTATGCTTTCTATAACTATCCAACATGTTAAGAATTTTAAATTAGTTGTCACATTGAGAAATGTTCTTTAAATATATATATTTTTGGTTTTTATTTTGGATTGGTTCATATTTTGTTGTTATTGTTGTTTTTCTATGTGTTTTCTGTTGTTGTTCTTGTTCTTGTTTTGTTTTTTTCCTTTAGACAGAGTCTCTCTATATAGCTCCAGCTTTCCTGGAACTTGCTATGTAGACCAGGCTGGCCCCAAACTCACAGGGATCTACCTGCTTCTGCCTCCTGGGTGCTAGGATTAAAAAGATACACCATCATACATGACTTAAATTCTTAAAACTCATAAAAAAATATAGAAAATCAGGTCTTTTTAGATGGAATCTGAGCTAGCCACTCATCCTGCAGTGTCTACTAGTAAACAGTTATGTGCCAACAATAATATTAAAGGCTCTAGAGCTATAATATTCAACAGACAGACATGGTTCTAACTTTTGTTATGTCAGAGAGATTGAAGCACAATCATGTTGGAGGCATGGACTTGTGTAACTACATAGAAGTTGATGATAGAGTAATAAAACAAGATCCTTACAGATAATGATGAGATTTAAGAAGAAAATAGATCAGATAATCCAGTCCTGGAGTAATGGATGAGGCTGGGCCTCAGAAGAGAGGTGACCAACTAAAGATGGCACCCACTCATGAAGGAGTACAGCCTATTGGCCCTGGTGATGGACTAAAGTACTAAACTCCTCTCTTTGAGGTTGTAATTTTCCTGTGGTCACACCATGTCCTCAGTAAAATTTGTCTTATGTATATTGCCCTGAATTAGCAGTTTGAGGGAAATCCAGACCATAGTTTCTCCATAGAAATTCTAGAGAAATGGTTAGAACAAGGCCAGAGGTGTCTCGCCAGCAAAACAATCAAACCTGACAGGGGAAGGCCTGAGGATGTGGAATGCAAAGATATTTATTCATGGGGGTTTTCGGAGATACCTAGGGAAGAGTCAGAATTCCTGAGCCATTAAGACAGGGAGACCAGATGGCTGGACAGTACAGATGGTGGCCACATGTATCTAGAAGCTAAGACAGAGCAGGAGAACTAAATGAATGGGTGGAATTATGCCAAATTTCAAAGACTACAAACAGGATCCCAAACAATAGACAAAGACTTCTCTTAAGAACTTCCCTTTGCTCAGTTGTGACAAAGCTAGGACAATCATGTTCCTAAAACATCTGCCACCAAGATCTTGTGTCCCTTCTCCTACTTGGCTGCACTGGTCTTCCTGCAGCAACACAGGAAGGAAGGTCCTCATGCAGCAGAATCACTTAGAGGACCTGACAGGGCTTCCTGGTGCAAGGCCAAGGGTGATTGATGTTCAAGGCAGAGTGGAATAGTTCAGCTCAAGCAAAGCCTGACAAAAAGCCTATTGTTGAAGTATGGGGCTGCGTGGGATGACTTTGGTCAATTCACTTATTCAATGCCATTGTCAGTTATGCTCCAATTGGGTAGGTGCTTGAAATGTTTCTTATGCTTTTGGACCTAATATTCTACCAGGTGATAACAAAGATAGTATAGAAAATATAGTGTAAGATGAAGATGGGGCATGCTGGAAGAAAGCCAGTTTCACCTTTAATAGAGAGAACAGAATGAGGTAGCATTTGAGTAAATGAAAGTCATGAGGAAGACCATTCTTGCCAAAGTCCATGAAAGGAACACATGATGGTGTGTTCTGACGACAGCAAAGAGGCCAGTGTGTCTGAGCTGCAGAGGGAGGAGCACAGGAGAAAGAAGGGGATGCACTGAAGAGGCAATGGAACCAAGTCCTGTGAACATCAAAAGCCGTTGCCAGAATGTGTAATCTACCAACATTCAGAACAGAAACTATGGTGAGCACCATCCCTGCAAGGTCTGCACTTTCATCTCTATGATCACAATACCTAGCATGTTACCTACACCCTATAAATGCTTGATAGATGAATCACTATGGGTGAAAGGCTCTCATTAGGATGCCTCAGCATATAGTCATCACATTCAGATGCTGTGTCTCCTCTCCTAAACTCCCACAGAACCTCCCAACCCTCACTGCACTGCCGGTGAAATATAAAAATTAGTATGGTCATCACGTAAAGGTCCATTTTTTCCCACCTTTCAGGGAGACACCACACCTCCAGAGTCCACCTCATATCAAATTCTTAGAGAAAAAGTCTGGGAATGCTGGTCTATATGATCAAATTAAGCTAGTAATGAGTCTACTTATCTGTAGGCCCTACCTCCAGGATTTCTCCCTTTGTGGCCCTGCATGAGCCTTCTCTGTCTAGCCTCCCACAGAATCCCTTTAACACGCACCAAAGAGTTCCTCAGGAAGGAATTTCTGTGCAGAGTCAAAACATACATTTGGTACACTTAGTAAACAGGGGTGCTTAGCTGTACTAAACCTATTCTCAATTAAAACAGTGTAACTCTACACACTTAATCCCAGAGCCAAACCTAACTAGCCCCCAAGTGAAAGAAAGGAATCAACATAGTGCCATTCCTTATTCTACCTCTCCCTCACCCCTGTCCCACCCTTTACCCCACCCCTGTCCCACTTCTGCCCAATCAAATTACTGGGCAAGAACATGTTTCACATTCTCTGAAAAGCAGAGCCTCACATTCCTACGAGAAGCAAAGGCTCAGCTCAGCTCAGCTCAGGACATTATTTTTTAAAAAAAATATTTAAAATTTGAATTAATTAGCTTTTGAGAAAAGAGTCTCACCACATAGCCCAGGCTGGTCTCAAACTCACTGATGCTCCTATCTGGGTCTCAAATTATTTTTAAATTTATCTTTATGTGAGAAACAAAAAGCATATGTATCAGTGAGTTACCCTGGGTTATCTCGAAGCATGCATACCTTGTGTGTGCGTGATGTTCAAAACAGCTTATGAATAGATACCTATCTCCAATGCTCTCTTCAAGCTTTTTGAAATGTAGAGTACATTGCTGCTATCTATACCCACTGGTCCTCAATAGCACACAAGGACTCTGCATTCCCATCCGACTATAACTTAGGACCCATTGATCAGTTCTCCCTTGCCTCCCTTGCCTTGATCAGGCCTCCCTTGCCTTGACCGGTCACTGTCTCAGAAGAGTAAGGGAAGATCAGCACTCTCCATTCCTGAAGGTCACAGTGCTTTTGTGCCCAGAGTCAAAGGAGAACAATGGAAACAGAGTAAAAATGCTCTAGAAAGGTAAATGCTTTCAGAACAGAGTTGCTCAGGGACCAGCGGAGGTCATTATATACTTGAAATATACTTCTGTTTGGCACAAACCCCCATTTTTATAACCTCAGAAAAAAATCCAAATGCCTGCCCTGAGATTTCTGAAAATTGCTAGGGAACCTGTATTCTTTTCTCACCTCTGGCTCCAATTTCCTGCCCTCGTTGAATTCTTATTCTCTGTTCTCCATAATTTCGCACCTTCTTCACCCAGCCCTATCCTCTTCCCCTAAAAGCAATCATTTTTACAAGCACAGCATGTTAGCAGAATTTTTATTGATGGTTTTTAGGTCATGAAGGATGGGTTACATTCTCTTACCCACAGCAGACAACCTAACATCTGATACTAGCTGTCCCATTTCTAAACACTCTCTGGGGATTTCTCACTGGCTATGCCTTCCTGTGCAACAGCAAGGCTTCTCTCTCCCACTGTCCCTCAGGAATTCTCTGCACTCTTCCCTCACAGCATTTACCTTTCTCTCCTGCTTTGCATATTTAGGTGTTCAGTGGGACCAAAATCCTTTGACATGAGCTTTCAAAGACAGACTCGTTAAATGGAGGTTCTTTGCGTTTGTTTCACCACTGCTATTATATTTAATTCTTACTCAGCAGAAAACAGACGAAGAAACTTTTGTTTATCTTTATAAGGTCACTCACTCATTTGTCGAATGTTCTGCCTTGCAGTCCTTTGGGCTATAAGCCTCCATTTTTATCCCAGGTTAACTCACAAATTGCTACATCTGGACCTTCGCTGTAAAGCAGTGGTAGTAATACTATCATCTTGCAGGTAATTCAGACTGTGACCACATTACAGCTGCTACAAAAGCCTCTGCCACTGAGTGGTCTAACCCAGGTAGTTTTAGCCTGGGGTGGTAGGCATAAAAAAAACGCTATACATCACTGCAAGCTATCTATCTGTCAATCTCGCCAAACTACCTGCATCTTTGTGCATTTTTCTGAAAAAGTTCATACACAACTTTTATAGGCATCTCTAACTTCCTCCCAACTCCTCCACCCCTACCTCTGAAAATATCTTAATCACTGTTGGTAGCTAATGATCAGGGCCATGCTGAGTTCTGGATTAACATCACTGCCCAAGGTGGCAAGCTAGCCTTAAGCTAGATCAAGTAATCAGCAGCTTGGGAAACTGAAGAAATCATTGGGAAAAGTCCTAAATGTTCAAAAATACCTGCTATGAGAGTTGTGAAAAATCAACAGGAGTTTTAAGAGCACAGAAAATAAAACTATAAAATCTTTTATTTTCAGAGAGAGGGGAGATTTTTGAAATGTGATTCAATAAGTTGATGCCTTGGAGATAATTCGCAGTAACAGACAATGCCATTCCGAAATGGACTTTCATGCCTAGGCTTCACATTCTCAAGAGCCTGGCCTTATACTTTTAAAATATTAACCACAAAAACAAAGATGAATCAGATACCTACATATATTGAATCCACTGGAAAAGGATTTCGTTCATATAAAACAATTGCAACAAATGAACTCGGAGTTAAGTATGGATGGAAGCCTGGAGCCAATTAAAAGTAAATGGGAAAAAGATTTAAGTCTGAAAATTGAAGATAAGGGTTGGCAATTATCCTGCCATCTAACCAAACACAAAACTGCACTGCTCTGGGTGACTTGATGTATTTTTAATTATCATATCAAGCATTTGACTCTAGTTAGAAAAATGAAATTGACCGTGAGAAAAAAAAGTCTACTTTTGCCAATAATTCAGAGGGAAAAATATCCTTCTGCCCACATGTTGTCTCCACACAAAGACCCAGTGGTGCACAGCCACTCAAAGCATAGTATAAATTGTACAGAAAGACTTCTCAGTATCTCCTGAGCTGTGATTACCTCCTATTAATTCTCAATTGATTGTGGAAATATTTAGTTTTGCCTCACTTACATTGTTAATGGTTTTATAGCAGATTACAGGAAAACAAATGAGAAAGATCTTTCAAAATATGCTGAGTAATTCACACAGGAGAAAACAACACAGCTGTGAGGCTCCAGGCACAGGGACCCTGCCCTGGACTGATCCATTAGAAGATTTCGTATGTTCCACAAACACAGTTTCATTTTTGAAGATGGTGTGAACACCTCTGCCACCCCGGGCCGTGCTCTGGACTGACAACCCACTCCTATTTCTAACTCCCTTCCACACTCCCTGGAGAAGCACTTTACATCTTTTGCCCACATCTTCGAAACAGAAGACAGCTACATCTGAATGCTGTGAAAGTTTGAAGGTTCTGACTCGCTGACATTAAGCCACGGGGAAAAGTTGCTCAGTGGAAGCACTCGGCTGTTCAAAAGAGACAAATTAATTTGATGAAACCTTCCTTACTGTGTAAACGTGATGGTTTTTGCATGATAGATTACTGTTTCCCAGGAAGTGCCAGGTGTCTGTTTTCTTCTTTTCCTATTCTAACACAAGGTTCCAGAAATAGTCACAGTTAGCCTCACATTTGCAACAGATGCGGGTAACAGTTGAAGAACATTTTACAACATTAAGCAGTTCTTATTACCCTTTACATTTGTATTTGTGAGTAAACTGAGATATCCATTTTCAATACTGAGTACTGAAACTAAAGATCATTTTATTTTTGTCAAAATGCCTACATATGTTAATGAAGTTTCCAAAAAAAATCTAGATGAAATTTAATTAGATATGAGAATTTTATGTTAAATGCTTTCAGGTAAGGGCTAGGCTCTAACTTAAGGGTAGGGTGCTTTACATTAATACTTCTCCTTCCAGGGTGATGGAGATATACTTAGACTTACCTACCCATGGAGTACAACTTAAAGACCTTGGGAGTTATACATAAATGAACATGAAGCACTGGAGAGTAAAGAGGAGAAAGCAGAGTTGTAGGCGTTATAAAGTAGTAGCAAAAATAATTTCTATGGTTAGGGGTCATCACAGCAGGAGGCATGAGGAAGTGTATTAAAGGGTCCACAGCCTCAGGAAGGTTGAGAACCACTGTCTTGGGGTTTCTTTATGCTTCATGGGTCTCACACTTGGAGCTGGAGACACTAGCAACCAGGAGCACTGAGAGTCTCAGACCAAAACACCCTCAACCAATGATTCGTTCTCTATAAATGCCAACAGTGGACCCTCTTAGAAAGTCGGGGATGTTACACAGTCATCACTCTGCTCCCGCCAAACACTAGAAAAACAAAGCTGGTTTCACTTCTATTCAGGGCAGCAAAGGCCAAGTGTGAGCCAGGCTCTCCCTACTTGAAAAATTATAACAGGGTGCCAAGCACATCCATGGAGGAGTATCAGAGAAGGTTAAACAGGGAGCCTGGACTTTCAACCTAGCTGGCCAGTAGTAAGCTTCCTATGCCTCCTGATTATGGTATTATGGGTACTAGTCTGGGATCCTAGACTTCCACCTCCATCCAGCAGAAACTAAAGGCCTCCTCCATAGGCTCTGAGATAGTAACAGTAGAGGCCAGTGGAGGTCTGGACCTTGGCCATCCCATAGCTATAACAAGGCCACTCTTTCTGCAAAGTCAACGGAAACCACATGAGGAACCTGAGCTCCACTTCAACCTGTAAATAACAAGGAGCATCCCTCTTAGATGTTCAGTGTCTGCAACGCACAAGAGAAGCACCTGGGCCTCACCTCTACCTTGCAGGAATGAAATGTCTCCCCATCCCTGCTACCATAGTGTGCTGGTCCCAAGAAAAGCAAACAAAATGTTCAAACGACGTAAACAACAATGAACAAACCATGAAAATGTTCAGATTTTGATAGAAAAATCAGTCATCAGACAGCCTGGAAGATCTCCTACTGAACAGAAAAAATGGCAATCAATAGAAGCTCACACTGAAATGAAAGAGATATCACAATGGCCTGACAAGGATTTTAAAGCAGCTATGATAAAAGTGCCCAGGGGCAACTACAAGCACACATGGAACAAACAAAAATACTGAAAGTGCCTGTAAAGAAATAAAAGATTGAAAAAGAATAATCAAAAAAATCATAGAACTCAAAATAAAAATGAACCAGATAGATGTCTTTGTTGAACCTGATGACCTAGGTTCAATTCCCAGAACCCTCATGGTCGAAGGAGAGAACCAACTAACTCCTTAGATTGTCCCCTGACTTCTACATATATGCTGTAGTTTGTGTGCCCCTCCCACTCAGACAACATAAATAAATAAATGTTTGGGGAAACCACAGTAACTCAAATTAAATATTCAACAAATGAACAAATATTAAAGCAGGAGACAGTACAACAGGAATTACCCAAACTGTGCCAAAGAAAAAATTAAGGAGGGAAAGTAATTGTGTAGAGACTCATGGGGTCAAAACAAAAGATGTAATTTATTTTCAATTTTTCTTATTTTTTTATTTGAGAAAGATCTCACTTTGTAGCTTCGGATGGCCTGGAACTCACTATGTGAATCAGGCTGCCCTTAAACTCACAGATATCTGCTAGCCTTCAACTTAAAAGCACGCCACTATATCCAGCTAAGGTCTAATATTTTTATCAGTGGAATTAAGAAGTTTGATGAGCCTAAAGAAGTATGCAAACAAAAGCTATACGTACTGGCTGGAAGCATCCTAAGTTTGGAAAGAGACATAAACCTACAGATACAAGAAGCTGAGTAGCCTCTAGCAGGATATGCCAAAGGACTGGATTGGAATTAGGCTCTGATAAACGAAGACAAAGGACTGGGTTTCAAGTCATCCTAATTGCGCTCTGATAACTGAAGACAGGAGAGCTGTTGAAATGTTCCAGGAAACATATAAATAGCATGAGCTTTCTTCTAGTTGTTGAATTTCTAAATTATTTCTTTTGGTAGCAGTAAACATTATACTCTGATATGACTCTAAATGTATGCAGGGAGGGGTTGTTTATGACCATTACAAGTGGGGAACTGTAAGGATATAAGGAGAATGCTTATGATTCACCTCAGCTAGTGAGTTAACTGACTTTGGTAAACCATATGAACACTAGACCTATTCTGACCTGCAGGGGAAGCATTCAGAGAAATGCCTGAAATTGTGAATAGGATTAAGCCCATTTCCAACTTGTTTTCCTCTATATGTACATAACTCCTTTCATTCATGAGTTAAGTAGGATAGCAGAGTAATAATAGTCATGATAAAATAGAACAACTATCACAATATACTGGAAAACTATGTAAGTGTAGTCTCTTCCCAAATATTTTATTGTACAGTCTCATCCTGCTTGTGATGTGACATGATCCAACACCTACATGATGAGTTAAAGTTTGGAGAGGGTTGTCTGGGCTGTGGCTCAGTGTTACGCTATGTCAAGCTCCTGATAATGTGTCAAAGGGAGATTCATCTGCTCCTAATGATCCTTTATCACTGAGCCAGGATGATGCCAAAGGTTAGAAGTCAAAAGGACAATGACAATAGTTTAGGGTCATTGTTAGTTGAAGGGTTTCGTTTGTTTTGCATATTGGTTTGCTTGTTGCTAAAATCGACTAGAAGAACACGATAATGAAAAGCTGTCTCTTGGTAACTCATGGGAATCCAGCTGCAGAGTACGTAATCCTTCATAGACCATACAGGTGGCTTTAGTGCTTGCTGTCCTCTATCCAAGAACCCTGTTTCATCATTTTCTTCTTTAATATCAGTGATGTTTACATTACTGGCTCTACTTTGACTTCTTCTTCACCATCATTTTCTCTTTCTCTGAA
Organism: Grammomys surdaster; assembly: GCF_004785775.1. Lineage (NCBI taxonomy): Eukaryota > Metazoa > Chordata > Mammalia > Rodentia > Muridae > Grammomys > Grammomys surdaster. The sequence goes on from NW_021604588.1 coordinate 5,458,833, forward strand.
GATGACTCTACAAGTTCTCCATTTCCCCCAATTCTTAACGCTTTTTGATGGTCTTCAATGTATTCTTCCACTTCGTCGAGCATGTCAGCAAATCTCTCCCTACAAATTTGTCTTGCTGCATGAATGATTTTCCTCACTTTTCCTAGGGAGGAAGCTTTGAACGAATCCTTGACTTTCCTTCATAGATATTGCCAGAGGTGTTTGCTTCTTCTTCTTTTAACTTACCCATTTGATGGATTTGTGTATTAGTCACGGTTCTCTAGAGTCACAGAACTTAAGGGTAGTCTATACATCATAAGGGAATGTGTTGATGACTTACAGTCTGTAGTCCAACTCCCCAACAATGGTCAGCAGCAGCTTTGAATGGAAGGCCAAGAATCTAGCAGTTGCTCAGTCCCACAAGGCCACAAGATGAAGAAGAGAAAGAATCTTCTTTCTTCCAATGTCCTTTTGTAGGACTCCAGCAGAAGGTGTGGCCCAGATTAAAGGTGTGGGACTTGCTTTGTCCTAGATGACCTTGAACTCAGAGATCTCCTTGCCATGGTCTCCTGGGATTCATAGCCTCTATGCCTCAAGATCTCCATGCCAAGATCAAGGTCAGAAATTTGTATCTCCCAGCCTCAAGATCAGGATCACAGGTGAACCTTCCAATTCCAGATTGAAGTTCATTCCAGATAAAGTCAAATTGACAACTGAGAATAGCCACTACAATGTGATTGGCTGAGAAATAATGATTTTCAGAACTGTAATATATTAAGACAAGAGGTCTATATCAAATGTTCCTAAGTACCTGGCAGACATATGTAACCTTGACATACCAAACCTTGACATGATGTTCTGCTTAAGGGGATGAATCCATGAGGTTCTTATTGGAGATACAAAATACATCCTTTACATTTTCATTTTCATAGCACATATTCAGAATGGCCAAAAACATTATTCATTATAAATATGAATTTAAATTTGAATTCCTCCTAGGACTTCTGGGTATTTTTTCCACTGGAATGAAGCACTGTTAGAATCATCCTATAAGCAAAATGTCTACTACCCACATTATCTGATTATGAAGCAAGAACACAGAAAGGTAATTTTAGTGGGTTTTAGTGTGTGTGTGTGTGTGTGTGTGTGTGTGTGTGTGTGTGTGTGTATGTTAGTTATCTCCTCCACATATTATATCTGGTTTTATTGTGTCCTGAAGTGTTGCTACATACTACTGCCAGTCTGTCCCTCCAGGTTTAGTTCCCTGGACCCGTTTTTACAGTTTAATAAATGTATATCTATGGGGTATCTTCTTTTGGAGAATTTCAGTTTAATCAAAACTAAAGACTAGCTTTGGACAATGTTGTTCTCCTTAATTAATTTCAACATTGCTAGAAATGTGGCAACAGCTTCTTCATCAGCAGTTATAGCTTTCCACTAATTTTCATTTTTCAGTCCAAGCTTATTTATGATTCTGTGTGGGGTGTGTGTGTGTGTGTGTGTTTATTAAGTAGTTTGTATCCCTCATTTCAGGAAATTCATTTCTGAAGGCTTTGTACAATGTATTTGCATGAAACACATTGCCAACTGTTGGATTATACTTCAATGACTTTCCCATATTATCTAAGCTCTGTTGTATTTCAGCCATAATTTTCACAGTTTGAGGCAAAACAGTAAAGCTAGCACAAGTTTCTTTTTCTTCTCTAATATTTCAAAGAATATTTGTTCTTAGTGAAGATCTTAACCTCATCATCCTCTTTTTACCCTTATTAAGTCAATAATTGTCACTTCAAGGAGATACATTGCAACTGTCAGCATTATTAGTCTTGTGTTGGGGGCCAATGTTCAGCAAGATAAAAGTTACTTAAGGACAAACATTAACAAAGAGTAACAGTCAATCTGATAGCTGTCAGGTGACTAACAGGGAGCAAACACAACAGAAGTACATTAGATGAATGAATCTGTATTCTGAGTATGACAAAGAAAGACACACAGGATCTCACCATGATATCAAGAACAATATGCAATTTAAAACTCATAAAGCACTTATTTCTAGAATTTTTCCATGTGATATTTTCAAATGTGGTTGATTCCCAAATAACCAAAACCTCAAAATATATAAAAATATGGAGAAAAACAATAGTGTACATAATGTGATTCCCAAAACAACTATATTTGGTAAAGCTACCAAAGTGATATATTCATTACACAATGAACAAGTAAATAAAATGGAATTATAAAATTGTTCAATTAACTCACAGGATGGCAGGGCAAAGAAAACAGAAAAATCTTTAAAGTAGAAAAGAGTGAAAAGTAACATCATACATTGGTATTATCAATAATTATATCAACTATAAACGACCAAAATATATAAGCAAAAAGACAAATATTGGGAAAGATAGCTAAAAGTGTGACTCAAGTATGTCCTGAGTACAAAAAGCTTACTCCAAATTTCTTGATACAGGCAGAAAGGTAAAAGATGGGGAAAGAACTGTTGTACAAATATTAACCAAATGAAAATCAGGGTGGCCGTGTTGGTACCAAATAAAGTAGAGTGCAGAGTCAAAAAGAACATCAGACCCAAAGAGGTCTCTGCATAATTATAAAAAAGGATGATTTCTCTAAGACTGCAGAACAACCCTAAATGTATACTCACAAAACAAGAGAGCTGCAAGTTATGTGAAACAAAAGCTGATAAACCTACAGAAAACCAGACAAACCTGTAATTATAATTATAAAGCCATACTTCCCTCTCAGCAATGTTTAAAGGCCTAAAGGCTGCACTCAAGGCCATCAAGCATATATAAGCTATCTAGACCATCAGCCAACAGAATTTAAGTGACAATGATGGAGCACTTCACCCAACAAGAGCAGAGTATGAACTCTCTCTGAGTGTGTACAGAACACACAGCAACATAGAGCCATAAAACAAACCCAATACATTTCAAAGAATTAAAAGCACAGGGAAATTTTTAGCACAGTGGTCTCTAAGTGGACTTCAATGACAGAAAAAGTGATGGGAATTTTTTCTGAACACTTGAAAATTAAACTAGGCATTTTTAAATAACTGGTCAATGAAAGTTGAAGAGCAAAATTTTAATGTATTTGCATGAATGAAAGGCATAATATATTAAAACATAAAGAGGAGTGTTGCACTATACCACACTATACCACAGAGAACAGAGAACAAGAAAGAGAGCATACAGTAAGGAGGAGAGAGGAAATAATCAGACTAACAGCAAAAATAAATGAAAACAAAAGAGAAAAGTCAGTGAAAATTATATTTCTTTGAAACTGGCAAAACTCTAATAAAACCAACAACAAAGTAAAAATGAAAAAAGCCATTAACTACTGGTGTCCAGATGGTATAGAATATTGTTACAGACAAAGTAGACATTACAAAATCATAAGTAAACCCCATAAATAATTCTATGTGCTTAAATTTAAGAAATAAATCAACACTTCAAAACACAACCTCCCATAACCCACCCCACATGAAGCAGGCCACTTCATATCTGTGGGCTTACATAACAAGTTGAATTGAATCTATAATTTTAAAATTTCCAAAAGAGAAATTTCCAAGCCCATATCATTTCACAGGAGAATTGTACCAGCTGTTTGATAACAGATCAATACCAATTCTACACAGAAAATAGAAGAGAAGCAAGCCTTTCCCAGCTCATTCCCTGAAGTCACTGCAGCCTGATTCCAACACCAGATAAAGAGAGCACAAAAACTGAGAAAAGAAAAACTGAACACCACCATCCCTCGTGGATACAAACACAGAACCCTTGAAAAAATAGAATTCATGAATAGATAACAACCCATTATACACTGTAACCAAGTAGAGTTTATTCCAGGGATGCAAGCCATTGTCCACATTCAAAAAGTAATCCAACTGCCATTTTACTTAGCCATCGTAATTCCTAAGTGCTTTCTAAATGCTTATCTTTGTACCTATAGATAAGTGTAGTATCCAACACCCATCAAAGAAGCTTCCTTTTGTAACATGGACTACTACAGAAAACCACAACTGGTCAATATGGGGAGAAAAATTGACAGTGGGGTGTGTACCCCAGTGGATACATCTACAACACAACCCTTGGATATATCTACAACATAACTCCTGTACCTAAGGACCAGATAAGATCGTGAAAGATAAAGCAGAAAGACTGTCAGAACCAAAGCCCTAGGATATCTTCTGTGAGTTTGTGTTGCCGGGAAATAACATGGAAGCTATACTCATGATACTTCAACAATATAGCTGCCTAAGCAAGACCTGGACAAGAACAATACCACTGTACATGCTATCATGGAAGGGGGAAATCTCACTGAGCCCCACTCCTAGACAAGGAACTATAGCTACTGAAGAATCCTGGGAACATAAGAAGTGATCTTCCTTTAGGATGGAGTCCCCTAATTAGTTATTCAATAGCAAGTGATCAGCACTGATCGTGTGCCTGCAAGCAACAACTCAGCAGTCTATATGTATATATTAATTATATTTATTTATTATATTATATATTAATATGTCTAGGAGAATGGGGTGTGTGTGTGTGTGTGTGTGTGTGTGTGTGTGTGTGTGTGTGTGTGTAAAACAATAAAAATTAAAGAACAGGGCAGGAACAACTTGGGGATGGGGATGGGAGAACTTGAAGGAAGAAAATCATATAATATGATAAAGATTCTCAGGAAAATGGGAAGAGTCACTACCCCAGCTCAGTAAGAACACTTACCAACACCCTACAGTGAACACTACTCAATGTGAAAAGCCAGCTGCTCTCCCCCTTAAAATCTCAAGCCAGACTGGTATGTCTGCCTACAATGCTTACTCACCGCTTACTCACCATGCTCCTGAAAGTAAAAAGACAAAGGAAATAAAAGGCACACAGAGAAAAAATGATGAAATATGAAATAAAACTATCTCCATTTGTTAATTAAATCTTTGCCTACATAAACTATTCCATGGAAACTATAAAAATCATTAAACAAAAGCATCCCAGAACTAATATGTGTTTACAAATGCCACAGGACTCATGATCAACTTTGTTACATTTCCTAGCAATGAACACATGAACACCTTGATTAAAAATAGCACACAATTTACACCAGCCTGCAAATCACTCAGCTGGAATCAGATGCCAATGAAACAAAACATGTATAAAATTTGTGTCCTAAAGCTTAAATACTGATTAAAGTAATCAAAAAATCTAAATAATAAATATACCACATACATGGTTTAGAACACTCGGGGGTGGGGTGGGGAGGGAAACGTCGATTTCTCCAAAATATATAAATTTTGCACAACTCCTGTCAAAATCTCAGCAAAATTTTAAATGCTAACTAAATTATCCTAAAACTGAAGGAGAGAGGCAAAGAAAATTCAATAACTAAAACTGCTTTTGAAATAAAATAATAAAGCAGAAAGAATCAATTCAATTCATTCTAATATCATACAACTACTAAGTTGGTGGAGACACAAAGAGAGGGTGGAGGGAGGGAGGGAGGGAGGGAGGGAGAGGGAGAGGGAGAGGAAGAAGAAGAAGAAGAAGAAGAAGA
>NW_021604588.1:5464470-5479470 GCF_004785775.1 Grammomys surdaster
GAGGGAGGGAGGGAGGGAGGGAGAAAGAGAGAGAGAGAAAGAGAAGAAGGAGGAGGAGGAGGAGGAGGAGGAGAAAGAAGAGGAAAAGGAAGAGGAAGAGGAAGAGGAAGAGGAAGAGGAAGAGGAAGAGGAAGAAGAAGAAGAAGAAGAAGAAGAAGAAGAAGAAGAAGAAGAAGAAGAAGAAGAAGAAGAAATCGTCCAGAGACAGACATGCACAACTCCTACTTGATAAAACTGCAAAAGCAATTCAGAAAAGGAACTTGTACAAATGGTCCAGGAGCAACTGGGTATACATAAAGAAACAAACAAAACCTCACCCCACCTATCACTCCTTGTTCAAAAATCAACTCAATATATTCTCCAGGCTAAAATGAAAACATAAACTTACAAATTTTGGGACAAAATGGGAAGGGAAAACGTGATCTAAGACTGAGTAAAGAAATTGCACCCCTCCCTCCTAAACAGGAGGAATGGTGAGAAAGAAGAGGAACAAAGAAGCCAATAGATGGAGACATCACAGGCTAGAGTTCGTGTTCCATAGCCTTGTACTTAGACCGGACACCAAAAAGTATCACTCAAAAGAATCGGGATTTTCAAAATTAGGGTGTGAAAGGTGTGACATGAAAGGAAACGTGCATCTACATGCGTGTTGTAAAAGGCTGACATAACAATTCCTGTACTGGTGGAAATGTTATCTCAGTTGTAATAATGTCTATGTCCTGATTAGTTATGTAACATATTACTGACAGAATAAAACAGGTCAAGGATGCATGAATTCTTTCTGTGTCACTCTTATACCTGTGTAATTATCCCAACACATCAAACTGTAAATTATATTCATTTATTTATCATTTGTATTTCTTTTCAAATATGCGATTACAAATACTTTAGGAACACTTCTTAGTAACATACATAAAAAACGTTAAGTTTTCAATTGTTAGCTTTACTTCTATTTATGTCTTCGATGAAAAGATATTCAAATATGATTCCTGTTCCACAGCCTCGCACACCAGCCTAAGTCACCCTTCACTGCTGCCCACACATACACCTCTCTCTCTCTCCATTCCTGGACCCTAGAACTTCTTTAATGTATCTTGCTGGTTCATACTTCTCTGCTGGTTGACTCTGCCTCACAAACACCCTAAAAGCAACTTTTCATCACTCTAAACCCATCTTCTCTGGGAATTCTCAATCTCTCCCACCCCCAAGGTCCAATACAAAGCGCCTTCTCCTTGCCTCTGTGGCTGTGCTGTTAAATTCTGGTCTTGGTGCCCACCCCTTGATTGCTTGTGAGTCTTCCCCATCTTCATATCCATGAGCTCTTTGAGGTGTGTGATAACGTTTCCATCTTTGCACTTCCACACTTCAAATGATACACTTGAGGTTATCAGCAAATGCTGCTGACATGGCTGAACTCTAGCCTCAGATTTCTCAGTCTATTGGTTTCTTTGTTCCTTTTCCTTCTCACCATTCCTCCTGTTGAGTTAACTTCTTACTTCCCTAAAGTCTCTTGGATTCCTTTGCAGGACTAATGTAGAATAAATATCTCATTTCAGTCAGCTGTGTGTATACATTCATAACAGGCCCCCAGGAGTGGGCAGTGTGTATTTTCACACATATGTATGTATGTATTTTTAGTAGTGTGTATTTTTAGACATATGGATGAATTCAAAACTGATTGATGAATGAATGAACAAATAAATGGATGACCACCACATACCCCAGATATTACATAAAAGCCACTGTTTGTTTTCCTCTAGGACCTTTGAGAAATAAAGACAGATGCTGAGACAGAGAGACAAAGAGCCACACCAAACTCATAAAACATAAAGAAGAACTCCACAAAGCAAGAGCACTAAGAATGAGCATATGGCCAAAATCATGAAGGTCTTTGCATAGCTTTTGAGACTGTATTCAGTCCTGCAGATTGTTCTTTGTGACTAATGGAAGGAGAGCATGAAATCATCACATCATCTCCAGCTGCCTAGGAAGGGTCTCGGTGTGAGTCCTATTCTTCACGAATATAGAAAAAATAGAGACACAGAGACACGTCAGGACCATCAAGTAGAACATTAAAGCTTTACAAAACCTCAGCCTTGAGAAATTGATAACATATCTTCAATTGTAGTTAATCTAGATGTTTGCTTTTAATAGCATTCGAGTAATTTAAAATAAAGAGATGTTAATACATAAGCTTTAGCTGTATGGGCCTGAGTTCAAGCCCTGGCCTGACCCTCTGAAGCCATAAGGATAGTGTAAGCTCTGAATCTCTTTCCTTGAGTGTAAGTGTAATACCAGGGACTGGGGAGATAGCCCAGTAGTCAAAAGTACATACTGTTTTTGTAGACTGGCCCTAGCTCAAGTGCCAGCACCCATGCTAGGAGGCTCACAGCCAGTTTAACTCCAATTTTAGGGGAGCTGGTGCCTCTGGTCTCCATGGGCCCTGTACACACATGCACATACCCACACTGAAATCTATACAGATACAAAAGCTTTAAAAACAATAGAAAAATCATCTTTAAAGTGTGTTATAAGAGCATGTGCCTGACGGATGTGTAAGAAGCAAATGAGATCGATGCCTGTCAATTTCAGGGCATAATGCCCGACGTGCAGTAGGCATAAAAATTATAGCTGGTCCTTTCCTCATCGAAGTCACCAGTCTCTGGGTTATAAACTTCAAAACACTTTCGTGTGAAATAATTCTTCTTTCTGAAACTGCATTAGAAGCAGAGTTATAACACCGGGAGAATACTTAAGGAAAGTATGATATGCATGAAAAATGTTATGTTAGACACCCTGCAGGGCTCTCAATAAATACTTGTGGACTGACAAATGTGTTGTCAGTCCATAAAATCATATAGATAGAAAGGGATAACTGCATAAAAAGGTAATTTGGAATCCACACAGGATAATGATTACACTTCAATAAGTATTTTACTTTTCTGAAGCAGTATTAAAGGAAACTGGAAGTCATTTTTTTAAAAATCAAGTTTTCTTTTGCAACTGCAAGTTGATATGAATGCCTATAGGCACAAAAGCATACTGTCCAAAGTGCTGATGTCTTGCTGACAAAATTTCTAAGTTGGAAGCAAAGGTGCTATAGGTATCAAGATGTATGTGTGTGTGTACAATCTGCTTGTGGTGTCTGCAACTACCTCCTTCCAAATGACAGGGAGAAAGAACCTGACCCTCCTATGAGCCCATAACCATTGATGGCAGATCTTCTAAAGCATCTGCATCCTGAAGACAGAGTTCACCTTATGACTGTCTGCTCAACTTCCAGGCCCTGCAGAAGGTTCTGGAACAGCCAACCAGATGCAACATGATCCTGTCCTCATGAAGCAAGATGCAAGCAAGGAGTATCTAGCCACATCAGAGTTATTGATCTGGACACACAGTGGCAACGAGAATGGTTGGGTTACCTAAAGTTCTAAGGAAATACTTCCAGAAATAAGAAACAGTTGAGCTGGACCCTAAGAAACTAGTGAAGGCAACAAGCAATAACAGAAGTTTGTGCAGGAACACAGCTCTGCCACAGGCCCAAATAACAGGCTGAAATCAGAGTAAAACATAAGAGCTGGACTGTTTTCAAAGGAGATATAGTGTATATATTGGGTAGCATGAATACCATACACTCCTTGTGAAGATGATGGAAAACAATTACTACAATGGGGTTGATACATGACACCAAAGTCCCATAACCTTCAGTCTCTATTCTATAAGTTCCTTAGATTCATTTAATATTTTTTCAATCTAATATCCAGGGATGGTATTAGTTATAGGTCACTAAATAGGCCTATCTCATCAATTCCTCATTCCTTATAGGTTCTTCAATTCATATGAAACAGGCCATCCAGATTACACAGATCTCAGAGATGAATGGACTAGGTGAAGGTCAGAGAGAGCAAGGAGTTCAATTGTCCATCACAAGCATCTTGATGGCCTAGAAAAATAGCCGACATCCTGGAAGAATAAAGCCTTTGACATTGTCAGAAAACCTGGGATCTTCAGACGGTGTGTGAAACAGTTCTGCGTGTTATGAAGCCTAAGAAATAGCGTCCCTTTTCCACAGTGTGAGAAAGGAAATTTTCTGATAAAATAAAAAGGCAGGGTTGCCAACTCAGGCAGAGATCTGCAACATCATAGATTATCTTATGCTATGGAGATTGTCATTATTCCACACACAGGCTCCCGCAGAAGGCATTACTAGAGGACCACAATTTTCCCAGGAAACCAGGAGAAAAGAGTGAAACTATTCGTTGTCCTCTTAAAAAGACTGCTTTTTTTTTATTTCCAGAGATACCTCCACAGACATATTTATTGAAACATTGATCACAATAACCAGGTTATCAAATCTGCCTTACATGTCCGTCAACAGATGAATAGATAAAGAAAATGCTGGATGCGTGCACCGTGGAGTACTATGCAGTGGTAAAAAAGAATTAACTCTTGTCGCTTGCAAGAAAATGGACAGAACTGGAGTTCATTGTGTCAGGTGAAATAAGCCAGACCCAGAGCATGTTTTCTATCATGTTAAACCTTGGTTTAGAAAGCAAACAAACATGGAAGTAGGAGAATTTGAGGGGAAGGAGGCCATCGGGATGGGAATGGGGAGAAATGAGGGATGAATATGATTCCAGTGCTGTGATAAAACACTGATCATAAACACTTCATCTGAAAGGAGTTACTCAGTTTACAACTCTCAGGTCACACTCCATTGCTGAGGGAAGTCAGGACAGGAACTCAGACATGGCAGGAGCCTAGAGGCAGGAGCTGATGCAGAGGCCCTGAAGAAGTGCTGCTTACTGGCTTGCTTCCCATGGCTTGCTCAGCCTTACTTATAGCACCCAGGACCACTGACTTAGAGGTAGCCTCACCTAAGATGAGCTGCCCCGCTACCTACGCTACCTACATCAATCGTCACTCAAGAAAATGTACACCAGGCTTTTCCAACCTACCAGTTTGGTGAAGGTGTTTTCTCAACTGGAGATCCCTCATTCCCAATGACTCCTACCTGTGTCAGGCTAACATAAAAACTAGCTAGTACAGCATGCGTGAAGTGTCATGACGAAGTTCACTGTTCTGTACAATTAATATACAACAAAAACAATAATAAAACAAGCACGTGTTTGAGGCGTTGTGGAAATTTCCAGTAGCTGAGTTAACATTACCACTTCAAATGTTTTCTTCTCAGTTTCAAGTCTTATGCTTGCCACAGAGTAGCTACATGTCCTTTCATGGGGTCACATCATTTCTCTGCTCTTTAACGTTTCTTCTATAAAATGAAGAAATAACCACATGAACTTCAAAGTCAGTTCTCATTCTGGCTATTTATAATTATGTTTTGATTTTTTTTTAAGCCAAACATCTAGTTATCTCAAGCTCCTATCCTGACTAATAATCAATTATCTTGGGCTTCAGACTTCTAACTCCCAGTCTCCCAGAGCACAAGAGTGATTAAAGATCCAAACAGCTTAGTGCTGGATAGGCCCCTGGTCAGTGTCTCTGTCCTAATTTGCTAATTTCGTTAGATGTACTGCAGTCAAGACAATAGCTGCCCCACAAAGAAGTAACTTGAAAATCAACATCTCTTTTGCTCTCTGTGGTTTTGCTTTCTTCCGGAAATAAAGCTCAGGGCTGCAGATGGGGCCCACGACAGCAAACACTTGTCCTGAATTCAGTACAGTTTCCTTTGCTGGGAGATATCAGTAAGCACCACGGAACTGCTACTTTTGTGTGTGTGTGTGTGTGTGTGTGGCATCAGGCAAAAAGCACAGCTGGAATGCTCTCCACTGGAGAGCCCTAGCTCTCCTTGCAATCAATGAAGCACGGCCCAAGATTGTAAGGAGCATCCTGAAGCTGTGGTTCGGGTAGGACCCCAGATGTGGTTTAAGCCTCAGTGGAATCCATGGGGTAGGGAGTGAGCCAGTCGGCCACAGGTGCAAGAACACTGCACTGAACCAAGCAGCAGCATCTAGGGACCACCTTCAACCAGCAGGGACCTCTTGTGTATGTTTGTAAAGGGCAAACAGGGCAGATCTTAAAAGCATGTGTCAGAAAGCAAGAACTTGGAAGTGAGCCTTGACTTGAGTTCTCCAAGCCTCAGCATCTTCATCCATAAAAATCACACTAACAATAGACTCAAATAACAAGGGTTGGCAAGAGGGCTATTAGATAATATAAATCACTAAGGTAAAATGCCTGGCTTATCTCCAGCACTGAGCCTTGCTGGAGCTTGATACAAAAGAGAAAACCTGTAATAATGACCCAGTGTTTACTTATATGCTTAATTATTTTTTTTCTCTGTGAATTTTGTGCACTAGTTCTGATCTTTTAAATTTGTACCTGTTTTTAATGTATGTGGATGTTCTGCCTGCAGGTGTGTCTATGCATTGCAATGCCCGTAGAGTCTTATGCTTGTCACAGAGGGGGTGTCGGCATCCCCTGGGACTGCAGGGTTGTGCTGTGGTCTCTGACAACTGAACTTGAGTCCTCTGAAAGAAAGAGCAACCAGTTCTCTCTGAGCCATCTCTCTAGCCCCACTAATTCTGATTTTTAAATATATTTCACAAAACCTGGGAATATAGCTCAATCTTAGAAAAAAAATATCACCTCGTATGAGCAAGGCCCTGGTGTTTGATCTCTACCACTAGAAAGAAGAAGAAAAAAAACAGCAAAGTTAATTGTATTAAGTGCTACATTTTTGTTTGTTTGTTTGTTTGTTTGTTTGTTTGTTTTGGAAAAGAGTCTCAAACAACCCATACTGATCGTGAGCATCTGATTCTCCCACTCTCTATTTCCAGAGTGCTGGAATCATAGGCATGTCCTTAACACGCCCAGAAGTTGCTAACATGCTTGCCATACCTACAGAAAGCCTATCACCCAGTCTGGTCCTTGATTATTTCATGCCCTTACACTAGTCATTGTTCCAATTCCCTAGGCCCTGTTTTTTCAACTAATTTGTGCAATCATTAATGAAAGAATTTATGACATATGTCTCTACCCTTAAAACTGGCAAGTATGTAGACGCTCAAGTAGCCACTTGCCGGCAGATTGCCCACAGCCCACAATAGACAATTAACCACTCCGATATCCCTTGTTGCTTCATGGTTTTGAACGTTTTGTTTCATGATCCTCCTAGAGGGTAGAGACGCCATCTGGCATTTGTTCTCTGCCATCTCTGACACAGAGCTTCAGGCCAGGAATCAAAGAACTGGCAGAAGTCTTTGAGTTCGGCTAATCCCACCTGCTCACTTTCCAAATAAGTCATTTGATGCCCAAAGAGGTCGCACAGCAGTGGCCAAATCAGTGAGATGGATCTAGGATGTTCTTCCAGGTCTCGTGAGTTCTTTTCATTCCAGCACATAGATTTTCTTTTTTATCTCTACTCACCCCCATTCTGTATCAAGCATAGACTTTTACATGTAAAAAAATTCAATAAAAAATATAGATCATTGGTTTCTGATACTAAATAAATAAATATTTGCTTAAAGGGGCACAGTGAGTTCTTGCCCTGGAAAGTATATGTGTATTTACTAACCACCTGTACATTCTGTCTCAATAACCAAAAGAATGCTGCTGGATTTGAAGATAGACACCTTCGAGTTTGATTCCTGCTTCACTGTTGCCTCATCACATGACTGTGAATGAAATTGAGTTTTAAATTCAATTTGCTTCACGGAAATTATGACTATAATAGAGGTAATTAAAATTATGAGGCATTACATTTAAAAAAAAACACAACTCTGTGCTGTGTATTCTGTGCTGTGAATGTTCAGGAAGGGTGCACGGGATCCCAGTACTTACCTGTGCAGCTGTGTAAGTCTAAAATTATTTCCAAGATTTAAAAAAATAATAATAATAATATGTCACAGATCTTGTGGGTTTTTCTGTTGGTAAAGAGGGTTTTACTTGGCAGGTGTGGATAACTTATTTTTCTCTCCCCAGAAAAGAACATGGGAAAAAAAATAACTATTTCCAGCCTTCCAAGAGAGGTCAAACAAAAGGTGGTGGCCAGCTCCTCACCCATCACATTATATGCTGAGAAAGTGAGAACTGGGAATTGCACTCTCTAGTCTGCAAGATGGGAATTAAGATGCCTCTCTTGAGCATTCCTGTGGGGGAAAAAGAGACAGTGAGGCAGAGAGTGGACCTCCTCAGGAGCGCCTGGTACATGGTAGTTTCCTTCTTAGGACATCCCACAGGCGGCTTAGTCAGTCCCATTGAGAAGATGCCAATGAGACCTCTACAAAGGACAGCATGTTTTCCCCCGCTGACTTCTTCAGATAGCTTTCCTGTGTTTCCGGCTTTTGAGGAGCTGTTGGGTGACTGAGTCCCCTCCTGTCACCCCCAACAGTGAGTGCTGGCCTCTCCATGTCACTTTTAGAAGGTAGCTTGCACTCTGCCCAACCCCCTGCTGACAGCTTGGTCCCTGCACTCCATTCTGAAGAACTGCTCATCCTCCACTGTTGGAGAGAGAAGCAAATATCCTGCTGGCTGCTTTGCTTTTCAGTTTGAAGTGCAATAGAACCTGAAGCCACCAGCAGTATAGAGACCCAGTCCCTGATCCACAGAGCCCTATGGAGCAGAATTGCTCTTTTCTGGAGCCAGCCTGGTTCCCTTTGGCTGACCAAAACTGCCAACATGAAAATTAACTTGACATTCTTTGCTTCAAGAAAACAGTTGTAGTAATTAGACCTTGTCAGTGTGTGACAGTGTAGCCTTTGCCTGATGTTCTGAACAGAGATTTGAAAGATAAAAAAAAAATGAAATCAAGTTTCAGTGTCCTGCTCCCACAGGTTACAAGTTTTCCTAATTTAGTTTTTTTTTTCTAAGTATTCTCACTGTTCTTAAAAATCATCCAAATGTCCTGGAAATTGAAAATATTTCCACACATACAGAAGGTTCTCTCAAATGTCTGTGTCTACCTAAAAAGAGACACATGCTCTTCAAAAGTGCCCAGTGGATCCCCTGATAGTGGGATCCATAAGGGATATTTCTTATAGTAGGATACTTAGTAGCTGGGTCTCTATCATATGGACTCCCTCTCTCTGGTGAGACAGAACAGATTTCCATCCATGTAAGCTAGCAACAATAGAAGCATGTTTGGCCAGCACTCTCCTGTCCCCCACAGCTGGCAGCCTGGCTGTGAACCAGGCTTTACCAATCAAAAGCACACAACCCATAAGTGTAGATTGGAAACTAGTGGCTCAAAAAATCAGGAGATGCACAGAACTCATTCTGGCATTGGGGGCTGCTGTGTGAAGTCTACTGACTATGCCTGTGGAAACAGCTTCAAGGGAGGTAGGTGTCCAGCATTTGCTGTCAGCATGGCACAGGAACAAGTTGAAGCATCTGTGCCCAGCAGGGGCAGCATGGGCATTCACCAGGAAAGTTCTTCATCACAATCTGAATACAGTAGAGCCACTGAACCAGGCCCTTTGAGCTTCTGGAAATTCTATGCAGCAGGACCAGCTTCCCAGTATGCTCTCTGTTGGGTAGCACAAGGCCCCAGGTTAAGCAGGATTCTGTGCTTGTTTTAATGTTCTGCTGTTGCCATTTCATAATTCCTGAGGCTCTTTGAACAAGAGACCTTACACTTTCTCCTCATTTGACCTCTAAGAATTATGTAGCCAATTCCGTTGTAACCTAATTAGTATTCTTCAGGTCAAGGCCCTACTCTTTTGTATGCATAAGTTCTTTGGTGAACTAATAACAACTGGAAAGAATTTTTTATCGTATAAATAAAATATACAGGAAACAAATTATATGGAAATACAACTGTTTAGAAAAACAATTTGTGGTCACATGACATTTGCACCATCTTGAATTAAGTAAGCCTAGTGGCAAGACTCATAAGTTCTGTTATTCAGAAGTTAGGATAAGGACAAATGATATTCAGAATGTATGCAACAACTGAAAGATGCTGCAAGGTGTTACCAATCAGACTATGGCTTTTTTGCTCACAGTGCAAGAGAGAAATCAGGAAGGGCACAGCAGCACCAACCAAACAAGGTTTTATTGGAACTTGTGTTTGAGCACAAAAGGGACATGCAGGGATAATGGCTTTCTGATTGGCACTCTGAGGTGTCAGACAAAGTGTTTAATAGTCCGGATGCCATCCCTGCACAGGCACAGTAGAGCTTGCCACACACAATCTAGGATTCTTGCACACAATTCATTTGATCTTTGTTCTTAGCACCAAGTCTCTCATTGTACTGAGCCTGTTTATATTTGGGTCACAGATAAATGACAGAAGACTTATTACCTATACCCCTGGGAAGTCATCTAGTGGTTGAATCAGGTCCTGTGTGAATATGAATCTCGTGAGAAAGTCTCTTGGCAAGCACTGGAAGAAGCTACCAGTTCCTGAGCCTGATTGACTGTGGACACATCCGGTAAAGACAGCTTATATCAGGGAAGTGAACTTTATCAGGCACAGGACCTGAATTGTGTCTCATTGGCCCATATGATATTTTAAGCCTGTTAATTTCAAGGGATGGGTAAGAATCTACTTTTTTTAAACTATTAGGGATATTGACATTATGATTCATTGGAGACATTTGATAAAAAAGAAAAAGAAAAACTCATTGAGTTTTCTAGGAACTTTTATGAGCCCACTTTCTCTAGGATACAGGTTGGAAGCATTGTGTAATCATTTATTTGGCCTGGAACTACTATAGCCTAGAAGACTCAGACATTACCAAAATGCTAATCTGAAACAACAAAACATTATCAACAGGATAATCATGAATGGAACCAAGAAAGTAAGGAATCAAGATAAAGAGGATAAGGAAAATCTGACTGTATCTATAGGGTTGCCTTGTCCAAAAGTATATAGCCATTTTCCTACTTCTATTTATCCCATGTGGTTTATCTAAGTGTAGCAAGCCATATTAATAAGAACAAAATGTCTGTCTTTCCTGTGAAAATAAAAGAAAGTCAAAAGCTAGAGGGATATCAAGCACAAGTCAAAAGCATCTAGTAACTCAAAGAGATCATTGATGGTTTCTCCAGTCATCTGGGCCAGAGAGCTAGCTTATGGATGAAAATTTATTTTTAGAGTGGCTTACTAGTATATGAAGCAACTCTATAGGTTCAACAAATGTGCCTGACTCCTTCTAGGATTAACCCAGTTACTTCCTTTGATCTTGTCACAGGACAAGTGATACCTATTCCCCTTGATCCTAGCACATTGATAATGCATTTTTCCTAAATTAGTGTCATTTATGCAGTGAGAAACTCATACTTAGTAAAGAGTTAAAAACACAAAACAGGAGTTTTCCCCATAGAGTAGTTAGATTAATGAGTGATCACAAAGGTAATAGTCATCCCAGGAGTACACATGCCAGTGGATAGTTGAATAACTGAATATTTTAATTAGAAACTTTACCCAAACCAAAGGCTGGGCAGACAGTGGAGATGGAGGGCCTTAGCAATGAATCTATAAATGCCATGATGACCCTGGAGTCTGCAGGGCATAGGAGACAGTTGAGCCTTTACTTAATTATCTCTTCCCTCATCCACAGTGACCACTAGTCTGAGCTGCTAGGTTTTGACCCAGTTAGTAGGAAGGCTGCTGAAAGCAAGTAGAACTATTGGGCTGACACCCTTAGATGAATTCAAAGCCTAAGGGGAGCTTGGGAAGTCCTAAGACCTGATCTTCTAGGCCTTTAGGAAGAGGATGGTGACATGTATCTTCTAGAAGTAGCTCTCCCCCACTTTCCTATATTGCTTTTTGTACTTGGTTCTGACTAATTATGATTCTTTGGGCCCAGCTGATTTCATCTATTAAGAGGTCATAAGTGACAAATGACCTGCCATACATTACCTCAAAGAGGGTTAATTTTAATCCCAACTTCAAATGCTATGGTAATGTGGAAACATCTGAACCAAGAACGATTGAGTCTCCTGACAGTTTAGTCAAACACCTTTGATATTCTAGATTGTCCTTGGGACTTTTCCTAATGACTCTGTGTGCCAAAAATTATTTTTGTTCCACTTTTTAAAATTAATTTTTAGTAAGCATACAAAAATAATGTGTTTATGACATTTTCCTAACATATATGCCACTGAACTTTGTTCATCTTCATTCATACCTTGTGAAGGCATCCACACCCACCAAAAGGAGAGCTGACAAATGATTCTCTCTTGTTTTGGCTTTATGAAGACCTATGTGTGTTCTTCTTCAAAGAGGATGGTGGAACCCAGATTGCTAAAAAACATCTCTTCCTAGAAAAATCATAGGTCATTTTGCAACACACGGAAAAGAATGGGTAGTAGTGGTAAGCTCAGTTTCCAAACTAAGGGGATGGTTAAATTTTTGAACTTTAGGTTGCCCATCTATACCTATGCATTCAGCCCTAGAGGAAGGGCCAAGAAGTCTGATCAGGTTACAAAAAGCATCTCCAGTACCCAATAAAAATCCTGCTTGCCTATTGCCATGCCAAGGGTTCCTGAGGCTCTGCTATGTGACACCAATATCTCCTCAGTGCTGATCTTTCTCTCTCCAAGAACCATGCTTGTGTTGGGCTCAGAGCTGCTTGTTGTTCCATTGGCCTTTGCTAGGAACAGAGAACGTTTCTACTACAATGCCCTTCCCTTGGGCAGTATTCACATCAGACCCAGTGAAGGCACTGTTGTTCTCACTGAGTAATCTTTTGGGGATATTGGGTTCCCCTGTTGTGATGATCAAATCGATGCCTCCAAGAGCTACATCTCTTTTTTCTAGTCTACACATTTTTTATTTTTTTTCCTCCTTCACCTGACTTCAGTTGTTCTAGTTATCAAAGGCCCTGTCTTTCATGCTGAGAGCAGGGTTTTTGGATGTCTCCTCGAGTTTCTGTTACCTTCGTCAGATGTCTATCGCTACCTGTACCATAGAATGCATTGCCAGTAAGGCTCTTCCCTCCCTCTATTCTGATTAGAAGTGAAATGTCTTTAGAAAGCATCTGATAAGCAGTTGCATGCCACAGAATTTTCTTCCTTTTCTTGGGTTACTTCCTTTACTTTAGCATAAGTTTGATTAGACAGTTTCCCATTCCTTCAGAAACACAGTTATAAGATAATCCACTCTAGCCTAAAGGATGGAATTTTTGTGGATCCAGCAAATATCTGTATTAGTGACCACATCTTCCTTGGATCATGAATACTATGGCCTTGGGCACTAGCTGCTAGCCCTGAGTTTATAGATTCTTTTAACATAACTTTTTTTTTATGTCTTTCATCATCCAACAATGAGCTAGTAGCACAATAATATCTTTCCAAGTCAACTCAAGGATCTCATTGTTGGATATATAACACGATCTCTGAAAGGTTGCCAAGTCTTTCCTTACACTTGGCTGTGTCTTTTACTAAGAAAAGAACACATGCTCTAAAGACATTTTTTTTTTTTGCCTTCAGCTGATACTTCCTACGGCTACCTGGTTCCCTTTGATTAAGATGGAGCACCGGTTTGTTTCATAACCTCATCTCCATTAAGAACAGGATTAGTGGGTAAATAGTCCAATGGTCATGGAAGGGCAGGGTTCTGCTTCAGACACAGCAGAGAAGGAGCCAAGACAGGCAAAGCTGCCGGTTGATGTAAGATTCACAGAGTGATCCTCATGTCTAGAGAGGTGGTGACTGACAATTTGAGATGTGGTTAATAGGTATAAGCTCTTGAGAAGATTCTTACTTGAGTGTATAACTATTCCTGGTTCCATAAGGCCCATGAGTAGAGATGTTGGTGAACATGATCAATCAAGTTGAGAGAAAGGAAGGAGGGAAATGTCTCATCAGGATGCTTGTGCTGTCTTCAAACTTTTAAGAAACCTTTAATAATCTCAATTTTATACCAAATTCATGTTCTACTAAATTCAAGACCATGGTCTACCTTAGCTAAAAAGCTTAGAGAAGATGCTTTATAAGGCAAGTAAAAAAGGAAAGGCAGAAATCCTAAGGTTATAAAGTGATGCTTTCCAGAGTGTGTGGATCCAGTCTACACAGAGACAAAAGTAAGGGGTCTGGAAGAGGCTGTGACTGTCCAGGAAGCACATAAAAAGGACAAGAGAAAGAACTGAAGGAAAATAATCCCAGAGAAGGGATACACCAAAATATAAAACTTTCAAAACCAAAACAGAAACTGTCAGAGAGACTGCAACCTGATTGGCAATCTAGAACATAAGGCTCTTTAAGCCAGGCCTGCACAGCCTCAATTTCTCCTGCCTACAGGTGTCTACGGTGAAGCAGAGATTACCACCAGAGTCAAAATGGTGAGCCAGAGGCTAGGTAAATGTCTCAGCACCTTAAAATGCTTGTTGCTCTTGCAGAAGATTCAGGCTCAGTTCTCAACCCTGACATGCTGGCTCACAACCATCTGAAACTGCAGTTCCAGGGGATCCAACTTCCTCTTCTGACCTCTCTATGTACCAGGCAGGTACACAGTACACATACACACATGCAGACAAAACACTCAAACACTTAAAACAAAATAAATAATAATATTTAAATGGTAAGCAATATTTATTAAAAATGAAAGGAGCAAAATCTAACTACAGGATAAAAGGTAGGGGGAACAGAAGAAATCGTTGCAGGAAGGACTGCACAGCAGGAAAAGGCCAGAGCAATTGTGGTGACCCTGAAGCAGAGGTTCAAATAACCACTTTATGATAACAAGATAAGTCTGTGCCAATCATCACTGCTGTCAGCCCTTCGAGACCTTCTAAACGGAGGATATTATCTGGGTCACCAAAAATGTTGTCAATCATCCAGGATTAATTTTTCTTAATTTAAGACAGAATTCATAAAGAGGCAAGTAATACCAATCAAAGCAAATTTTGTTGCACTTAAATATGAACACAGGAAGACAATACATGGAGAAGGGTTCTCTGAGAGAGTGTCAGATATAATCTTTGTGATCTTGGGCTGTGCCAGTCCAGGAGTTTTGAATATCTCTCAACTGATCTTTGTTCTCTGCTGGTGGCTCATATTTGGTACAATAATTTGCTTATGCATATTGAG
>NW_021604588.1:5481075-5482227 GCF_004785775.1 Grammomys surdaster
AAGTCTCTGGAGTCTGCAGGTCTGGAAAAACTGGAGCATGTCCACCAGGAAGCTTGCCCTGCGACTGGACTATTCTCTGGCCATATATAGAAGTAATCTTTCACTCACATGTTTTTTAGGAGCTGCAGAAAACTAGGTTACTTAGTGATTCCATTAAAGAAGTGGACAATCTGCTGAGAGATGTTTTCCCTCCTCACTCAGGCTCTAAGTGGAATCTGTGTGAGTCTCACAGGCACCCCGATCCAACATCTTCCCTGTGGACAGTAGAGGCAGACATCTCTGACCCAGCCTGCTGACATCTGGCAACATCAGGAAACTGAGAAACAGTAATGCTGAATGGAGACTGAGGCCAACTGGAGATGCAGCCCTGGAGGAGACTGGATGCTCGAGAAGTGTGTTCCAATACAGAGGAAAGGCAGGGAAGTCCTTCCTCATTAATGGTACATCCATCTGAGGGACAGTGGGCCCCATGACTGGTTTCACAAGAGGCATTTTAATATTGTCCCTGCCTCCCTAGACCTAAACCACCTAAACCTATTCCCTTTTCCCACTTGTTCCATGTTCGGTCCCAGGTCCCAGTTATACTTTCAGTGTTTCCTGGGGATCCCCCCCCCAAAAGCAATACTGAGCAAGAAAAGAGGCACATGCTTTAGGAATATATTTATAAGTGCGTGAATAAGGTTATCACACTTGTTCATGTGCAGAGAAGGATTCTAAAGCTTCCTAGACTCAGCCTCGAGGCCAAGGATCTTCATTCATAGACAGATATTTACCAAGCAACTTACCATTTGCCAGACACTGTCCTGCATACGGACTTACAGTTCAGTGTAGGGGGCATATAAATGGCCAATTTCATTACTGTGGAGTAGTTATATGGTGGACCGGCATGGAGAACAGGGGAATACAAAAGATCTGCTTCTACCTCAGTCTTGGAGAACCAAAGAGGTCATGTTAGAAGAGATCATAGCTGAGCTAGAAGTCAGGAAGACAGAGACTCTGCAAAGGTCAGTATTTTCCCTGAAATGTTCCCCATGTAAAGATAGGTTT
Organism: Grammomys surdaster; assembly: GCF_004785775.1. NCBI lineage: Eukaryota > Metazoa > Chordata > Mammalia > Rodentia > Muridae > Grammomys > Grammomys surdaster. Next base: position 5,482,123 of record NW_021604588.1, read on the forward strand.
CCAATGTTAAAATAGTGGTGGTGTTATATATGAATTTTGCAAGCTGAGTGATGGTGAGTTGTATCTGCAATCCCAACACTTAAGAGACTGAGTGAAAAGATTTTT
>NW_021604588.1:5482327-5495606 GCF_004785775.1 Grammomys surdaster
GACCATATGGAGAGTGGGGGAAGGGAAGGGGGAGGGGAGAGGGCAACCTGCAGGCTCAGGAGTTGAGGGGAACAAGAGAGAGAGGAGGGGGCAAGCAGCCCCCTTTATAGTGGGCAGGCCTACCTGCCCGTTGCCAGGTAACTGTGGGAAGGAGCATACCTGGCTATTGCCAGGTGACTGTGGAGGTAGAGTTTAGACAGAATACTAACACTGAGGTAGGAGGATAAACACAAGTCCAAGGTCAGCCTGAGCTTCAGAGTGAAACACTGTCTCAAAAACAAAAACAAACCAAACAAACAAAAAACAAAAAAAAAAAAAAGGAAGGGAGAAGGGAAAGGAGAGAGGAGGGAAGGAACAGGGGGACTTAGCCTTGGTGTTTCAAAGTTAGTTGATGTCTACTATCCAGTAACATTTACCACATTCCTTAATCATACATATGAAATAAGTCAACTGCTGTAAAATCTTAAGAGAAGAGGCATCATAATTTATGTAAATGTGAACTTCCACAACTAATAATATAAATCCTAGAATTTGGGGGTTGGAAGTAGTCACAAGGAATCCTCCCTTGAAATATAGCAGTTCCCCTACAGCACCCCCAGGGGCTCATTCAGCTTCTGCATGAAGTGCTTCAGGTGTGGGAATTCCTCACTGATCAAGGAACTTATTAGCATTCATTACTTGGTCTTAAAGGCAGAAATTAGCACTGGTGACATAGGTGACTGGTGGCCCCAGGACCACATGGTAAAGAGAGAACTGGTTGTCACAGATGTCCTTTGACCTCTATACTCAGACTATGGCATGCCATGCTATATACAAACACACACTACACACACATACACACACTAAATAAATAAATTATAGCTAAATAAAGCCAGAAGCTAGAATATATGATGTCCTTTTCGCCCACTGAAGTTTCTGAATTCAGTCTCTCTTCATTCAAATAAATGCTACAAAAAGTCACTAGATTTACACACTCACACCCTTGTCACTTTTTAAGAGTAGTAAGTTTCTTATCAAAAATCTGGACTGATATCAATTATCTACATAGAAATTCTAATTCTAATCTCTAAGGGGACTAGAATAACCTATACCAAAATGCTACAGTACTTGTTTTGGGGTAGCAACGTTATAGCTAATGCTTTCCCTTCCTGATTTTAAATCTTTCGGTGGGGGTTGGGGGAAGTCATGCCATGTTTGAACCATCTTAATACCACCTTTGTTCACGTTCTACCCAGCCAGAGGCCTCTCACTCGATGCATTTTCTGATTCTTTTGTAGCTCTATATTTTGGTCAACCCACCTTTATTAAGAAAATTTCTATGAGTGTTCCAGCCTTATTGCCCTTAAATCCAAATTACAGAGTGTAACCTTTCATTATAAACAGTCTTCTACTGATGCATAGTACAGACCTTGGCACAAAGAAAGCAATATATTACCAGCAGTTAAAACTCACTCCTACAATCTGGTAAACGAGGGCTCTCTCCTCTTTTCTTTTTTTCCAAGCCCTTCTTTTTACCTGTTATGAAAGAGCTAGCCTGGGGACAGGAAGTTTGTTTGTGGCAACATTGATGTTCTGAGTCACTAAAGTAGTCAAGGAAGCAAATTTCAAAGCCACGTTTTTTTTCGTGGGCCCTCAGGGCAAGAGGCTTGAACAGCTTCAGTCTCAGGTTGAAACCTTCAGCTACAATGAATGAGCTGGGCAGAGTAAGCTGGGGTTTCCCAGGGATCTCTCCACTAAAGTGACAAGAAATGTTCTACTCGTAGGCTTTGGGACTGCACACTGTGGGCTCACTCAATAAATCAATAATTAAACCCATCCCCACAAGAAGAGCAGGTGACAAAGGAAACCAGGAAAAGGGACAACATGAGAACTCTGTGAACTCTCCTGCTCTGATGCGCCTGACATGAGAATGGAATCCAGAAACCTGCTGTTTACGTTAACAAAGCCTACGCTGAATCAGGCAAAGGGCTCCAGGCAGCAGGGCAGTTTGCTCACAAAGGCTGCCTGTCTCGCAGTGAAAACACCATTGGGCTACTATGAACCAGACACTGGGAATGAAAACTGAGCCCTTTAGTGCCCAGAAATACAAAAACCATTCCCTCGGAGTCACCCTTATTCTTCAGGAGGTTGGGCAGAATGCTGTTTTCTACAATATATGAACACTAAAGAAGGCATGAAGTACCTGGAGCACAGGGGTCGGGGACAGTGGGGAGATCATTGGGTGAGGTCATCGGGTGAGGGGACAATAAGTTAATTAGGCGAGTGTACCAAGAGTTTCCTTAACTTCCCCACCACCGCCAATGCCACGATTTGGCACAGTGGTGGTAAAACATTTTAGCCCAGAATCCTCCACATGTAGCGGTGAGGACACACTGGGTGACACACTAGGAACTATTCCTGAGAAAAGTATATCCTTAGTGTGTTCCTTCAGAGAAGGTTTCAAAATTCCAGTCATTTGTGTCCAAATTTGATAATTTAGAAGGAAAGTCTGATAGAAATATAATTGCCAGACATACATATAATAAAGAATCTTTTCAGAAGCTGATAGCCAAGATGAAAGAACAACATGTTTTAAATGAATAAGACTTAGGTAAAAAGAACAGTCTTGTTGCCTATAAGAAGCAGAGGCTATAGAGACTGTAAGACGGGGAGGGAATGTTGGACTCAAATGTAAGCACTTGGGAGGCAGGATTCCTTTGGCTACAAAGACCAGAGGTCCACACTGTGGCTCCACCTTGAACTCCCAAGCACTTGGTGCACTTCCTAGCTTTTCTCATCCCTCACTTACGGTTCTGCCATTCACATGTCTGTCCAAAGCTTTCCAAAATCTACTTACATTGCTGGCTCCGGCCACCTCTGGGAGATAATCCATTCCACAAATTCATTACCCACTGTGTGAAGTAGTATTTCCACCAACTTGTCCTGAACTTGCCTTTTTCAGAGGCTGCTGCATTTCAGGATCTGAGGAACAAGTCTGTGCTCATCTTACGGTTTCACCAGTTCCGCTAACAGCCTTCGTCTGGCCACCCAGCCCTTCTGCCTTCTGCTAGCCCTGCTTTTGTCTCTCCCAAGCCTGTCCGACTCAGGAACTGTCCCAGAACCACATGTGGCCAAGGGTACCTCTACACACAGACCAGCACAAAATCATAAACTGCCTAAAACACTGCGAGGTGTGGGTGTTTTATTTCTGTCTCTTTGTGAATGTTGTAGATTGCGTTATTGTCTCGGTGGTAAGAGGCTGGACATGCCTGAGCCTCACAGATCATTGCAGGCAAGAATGCACCTGTTTTAGATGATAATAATGTAATATTCTCTATTAAATACTCCCCACACTGATAAAGGCACCCCCTTTTGTTGTTGCTGCACAATACTGTTCTGATTTCTGCATTCAGAAAGTGTGACCTGATGGAAACTATCTCCCACAGATGAATCTGTGCTAAAACACCGCCATTGACCTGTCAGAAACAGGACATTACCAAGAGAGCAAGTGTAGTTAGTCTTTACCTTCAACGCAGGCTGAAACGTGATGTTTAATATTCTGTGAGTTCCCACAACACCAGGGAGGAAACCCACAGGTTTTGTTCAAAACACTATAATATGGAACCAGAGCTCATCCATCAGGTGCTAAAGCTAGCAAGGTGTGGTCACCCACAAAAGGGCTTTAAATTTTTAGTCTTGGCTCACAAATCTGCTCTCTGGGGGCTTTCTGTTTCTTAATTAGATGTGTTAATGCTCCCTTTCACTCCACTTAGAGTCCACTCACCACTTGACTGCCTTCAAAGATCCTTACCCCAAACAAGAAAACTTAATGAGGATTTTAAAAACCGGCAACAGCACCGTGGTTGCCTGGGGCCGTTCATGAGTTCCTAGGAGTTGAGATTTCACTGCCAAAGGGGAGAAACAGTGGGTGGGTGCTCTGACTTGCTTTTTCATAAGGGATGCGTCATCCACCCAGAAGGAAAACCTGCTGGCCAGATGCGCACTCCTTTGTTCGTACCTTAGATGATTCCTTCTTCATTGTGTCAGAACCTCAATAGACCCCATAGCCTTGGCAATTCAGCAAACCTACCATTCTGCCATCTGGTAGGTCCCCGATTTGTCTGCCACAAAGCCACTGGTGCTCAGTAGGTTCTAGACTTTTACTGGATCTGACTTCTTGTGAACTAAGACATCATTTGAGTTGCTGCCCTACAGATAAGCATCTGGTTTTTCTCCCATAAGTAATAGTCACACTCTTGAAGAGCTGAGCTCACGATGGCTGCCTTAGGTTCTTCATTTCTCTGTGGTGGTAGTAGTGGTGGTGTTTCTGAAAAGCAATGTGACTGTCCTGTCGCCTCAGCCTGAACCCATCAATAAAGTTGTTCAGGAAAGTATTTTCCACTGTCTTCCATCTGCTCAGCAGGTGTTAACCCAGACTTGCACATCAGGTCAGTCAAGAGCAGAAGTTGTCCACAGAAGCCATTCTCTCCTGATGAAATAAATGGTAATGAGGGAAAGACTGGACTAGAACTATTCAGACTCAGATCTCAGCTCCACTGTGACTTTACAGAAGAAAGTTACTTACCATCCTCAAGGGGGGTGGGGGGTGTCAAATTACATCTTACACAGGTCAAGTGTCAGACAGGACAATATAACGTTTAAAGCTGTAGGTCCCAGATACTCAGTCTCCAGTCTCTGGGTTTGCACTTAAGGTTTCCTGGCATTCCCCAAGCCTGTCTTCCTCTAGCTCTCTGCTCCGTTAGACCCTAGACCCCTGCTTCAGATTTCACACACCAGGGAAGCCTTCCATCTAATGCTAAATTGTTGGTGGAATCCACGCATAGCTGTCTCTTGATAAAACTGTCTGCTTTCAGAGCCTGACCTTCCCACCCACCCACTTAACCGTAGTATCTCCCCACCTGATTGCAGATCTTCTGGACCAGTCTTCTTCTTATCATTCAAATCTAGACCTATGCATAATGACACATGCCTTTAATCCCAGCAGGCAAGAGGCATAGCCTCACAGGTCTGCGAGATCAACCTGTTTCTACCTTGTGAGTTCCAGGCCTGCCAGGGCTATATAGTCAGACTTGGTTTCAAAGGAACAACAGGTTCTAGATCAAGTTCTTTCTGTGGGATTTCTGGGTGAAATCTCTAATTAATCTGCCTTTGAAAGAAGAACACAGGGCCACCTAACTCTTCTTGGCATTTCTGATGAGTGCTGGCTTTTCTCTTTGGCCCTTCAATCCAGAGCCAGCTGGCTTCTCTTAAGTAAATGGGAGCACTCTTGTTTCTCAGTTGTGACAGTTGGTTACACCAGTCATTTTAATTCAGGCACCTAAAGGCCAAAGGACCCTGTGGTTCAGGCACAGCCACTGGAAAGCAACTCCAGATCCGCACCTGACACCTTCAATCCAATGGGTAGAATCTCAGGTCCTTATCGTGCCAAGATCTCCCAAGGTGATTCTGGGGAAACCCCTAGATACTCCACTGCAGCTTCTGCCCTCATGCCTTCCCAATTTCCCTCCAGAAGCCTTGGAGGCACTGAGCGGAGTTAGATACAAGAAATTTGAATATAAGCACAGACGAGGAATAAATAAAATGAAAAGGGAGTACTCGTTTTGAAAACGTTTTTTGAAGTTAGTTGTCCCTGTCTCCTGTGCTCCTAACAACTCCAGGTAACTCCCATGGAGCATACACAAAGATACCTTGTGAGAATGAGGCTTCGGCACAGCAGCTTGCTCGCGGCTTGCTCTCCCTTAAGACACCCCCTCCGTTTTCCTGGAAGGTCCCTTTATTCCACAGGGCTGTTATTTTTTCCTTAGGCCAGGGTTGGGAGTTTACACCCCTTGTCTCAGGGAACACTGGTACATCTGTGAGCAAAGCTGGCTCTGGCGTCCTGAAGGAGGCGTGCTCGGGGCGGAGGGGCAAAAGAACGTCACAGCAGGGCGGAGTGGGGACACTGGCCGGGAGACCCAGAGGAAGGACACCCGTGCTGCGACTGTGGCGTGTGAGTCCAAGTTTAAGGTAAGAGTTGGGCTGGGGAGCGACGGAGCCAGCCAGTCCGATTCAGGAAGTCGAGTTCCTGATCTCAGGAGCAGAGCTGGGTGCCCTGAAACCTCAGTCAGTGACGCAGGGGGCGCTTTCCTCCAGGACACACGGGTGGCACCCACTGACCCGCAGCGCCGCCTCTCTCCCGGGACCTGGTGGTGGGAGGGAGGTGCTGGAGGAGGGACCCAGACCTCACTCTTGTGCCCAAGTCACTTCAGACAGCACCGGAACAGATCCAGCGGTCCGCCGGCAGGAAGCCTTCCAGCCGACCCAAAGGTGAGTTTCAGAACTTTCTTCTTCGCTTTGTGCTGTTGTTTTCAAAATACATTTGGGAGCTGCCCCTGCTGCGGAAGGGGAGTTTCCGTAGACAGAAATCCGCCCCAGAGAGAAGTGAGATAAAGGGGTTATTTCTAAGAAGCCTATTGCACAGTTGCTTTCGTTCTTGTTACTTTCCTCCTAGAGGTCTCTCCACTTCTGTCTGCTCCTGGCCTGCCACATGGGCTCCTCTGGAGTTTGGGGTGAAGTTCTCAGCTCCAGTTGACACCAGCTACAGGTAGGAGCCACCTGAAAAGGAGCAGAGGGACACTGTCTCAATGGGCAAAGTCAGTATTTGAGATGCTCCTAAAATCATTCTAAAGAAAACTATAATTTCAATGGGTCTAAGAGACTCACCAAACTGAAAATGTGGCCGGGAGCCAAGGGGTGGAGTGAGATCTGTATACTACTCTGGGTCTCCAGAGAATTTGTGTGACACATTTTTTTTCCTGAACTTTCCCAACTCTCTAAATGGTCCTTGATCTTCTTCCCGCCCATAAAGGTGGATTGGAACACTCACTAGGTCCCGTTTCCCTATGTTTTGAAGGGCTTTGTAGGAATGATTTGGGTAATAGTTAAGTGAATGTTAGCTGGATAGCTGTTGTTTTGAATACCAGTCCTGCCTATCTGAGGGAACTCAAGGCAGAGAGACTAGCACTTGCCCTAATGTAACAGAGAACACCAGCCGGTCATGAGAACCCTCGGGCCTGCTCTATCCAGGCTGCTCAAAGAGGAAGCATAGGTACTCAGCAATTCAAGTCTTGCCTGCCAAAGCCATTGTGCTACACCGACTATTGGAAAGAGAATAAGAACTTGCAGCTAATTTTAAGGATTCTTCATTCTGAAGTGCTGTTGGGGACCAAGAACAAGTCTTACATTTACACGGTTGTATCTTGTTCTTAACCTTGTACAAAGTTTACCAATACCACATAAAGAACCCTGAAACTCAAAGGTACTGCTACATTAAATGCAGCTGTGTCTTGTCTTGTCTTTATGTATTTTATTTTAGTTAAACTTTTATATGCAGGTAGTTTTGCAAGGGTCTCTCCTATCTTTGAGCTAAAATTCAGTTCTATCAACCACTTAGTCTGATGTGTCATCCCTTGGCCCAGTGCCTCCCTTCTTCTGAAATTCTGCCTCCCCTTCTTTACCCATGACACAGTTCTAGGAAAGACACCCATTATAAAACAATGTTTGGTGCACTGTCAACATTCTGCCAATAGAATGAAAAAGAATCGAAAGCTCCAGGGTCAAACCCAAGAAGATAATAAACCGTCAGCATGCTACTGAACCAGTTTTATCATAGAGGGGGCACATTCATTAGCTAAGCATTACTATACCTACTGTGTGTTGGACAGTGTACCAGGGCTGTGGAATCTAAGGCGATGATGTAGTTTCTGCTGTCAAAGAGCCCCCAGACTGACAAAGAGATGCTAAGAAACAAACCACAGTTCAGAAAAATGTACATCATATAACAGTAACAGCAAAACCATACAAAGGATGGAGCAATGGTCGTCTGGGAAAACAGCACTTCAGAAGTGGTGCATGATCAGGATCTTGAAAATGACTAGCATTTCCCAGGGTAGAGATACTGTGGGCAAAGGAAAAACCTTCCACAGAGTCTGAGGAACAGCATGGAATGGGGATTTATCCTCTCCTGCCAAGAGTGGGATGTCTTTTTCCAGCCATACTAAGCCATTATTAGGTAGTGGAAAGGTCCTCTCAGATTTGTGTTTGGAGAAAGAATTACTGTCCAGATGAGGGAAGAGGAGAAGCAGGGGAGCTGTATGAACACATGGGCAATGGAGCCTGAGAGGTGTGGGCTAGGGAGATAGCTTAGGTAAGGCTTTCCTGGGATACCTGGCACAGGAATTCCTAAAATTGTGAGTTCTGAATTAGTGGTACACAAGTATGACCTATCCATTTAACTAGGTGACTGAATCTCTAGGAATCATCCTCTCACTTTAACCAAGGAGGAGGAATGTCTAGTTCTAGGAATGTAAGATCTTCTAACACCTCTCCAGAATGCTAGTTACCAGACCTGTGTGAAAGACTTGTCTTCATTGGAGTGAAGAGAACGGCCTGATAAGACTGCTTGCAAACCCTGGCAGAGTTACTTTCAGATCCGGATGCCAGTGCCTACATCCAGATCTTATGTACTTTGGCATAGGGGCAAAAAACAAAACAACAAAAACAAAAAGCAACTAGACAGGTGTGTAAGCTCAGTATCTGACTTGACCACTTATCAACTGCCCTTGAACAAATCTTTGACTCACTCAGCTTCACTTCCTTCGTATTTAAAACAAATAATTATTACACACAAGGGCAGTGGTTAGAATCAGAATCCAATTGAAAAAGTAAGTACATTTAATGTGCTACATAAAATTTAAGGCTCTATAAAATGTGAGGGTTTGTTATTATTACCTCTTGAAGCTACCTAAACCACATGGTGTGTGTGCTAAGGACATAACAACATCATGGGTAGATGGTGCTTCTTTTTTAATAAACTATTTTAAGGCATAATGACAAAGTCTCTTTGTCTTATCAGTGCTATGTGTAGTCTAGCCCTAGCCTCACCTAATCTGTCTTCTTTCTTACTACTCAGTTTAAAGGGCCAGAGCCTAAAAAAGCAATGTGGTAATATGTGAGCATGCAGGTTGATCACCACATAAGAACTTTTGAGGCTCATGGGGCTAAAAGTAGGCAGAATTCTATCTGAGAGGCCATTGATGTACCAGGCTCACAGCTGAGTCGACCCACAGGTGCTTATTCTAATCTTCACCAAGGAGGTATCAGTTTAATAGGTGATAGTTCTAAATCTGGACATCAGTTATAGCTAGGGTATATTTTGTGGTTTTCTCTCATCCTGACCAGTGAAGCCTGTATCCTGAAGAGATTCAGGTGTGTCTCATATTCCAACTCAGTGGAGTTTGAAAATTATGTCAGCATCAAGACTTTTAAGTGAACAGAGGCTGGTGATGAAGAGGAAGTAACATAGAGTCAGAGATGTCAAATAAAAATAGAAATGGAAAAAAAACTCTAGAGATGAACTAACCCTGCCCTTTCACTGCAAAGATGAGCAAACTGAGGTTTAGGGAGGGGAAGTGGGTGCCACAGTTATACAACTGGTTAGTGGAGAGACCAGAACCCAAGCATTACTTGAATACCCAATACCATCTAAGGTCAGGGTCACATGGACTTCTGTATGTAAGGACAAGCACAGTACTCAAATGACAATGACGGCAAAGATAAAATGACAAGATCACAGTTCAAGGCTGAATCTTCTTGAAGTAGCTTCTAGGACAAACTCCAGATCTTGAAGAGACTCAGCTGGACCTTCTTTTTTATGAAAATACCCAAACTATCCCCCTCTCATCTGCTTCTATAGCTTCAGTCTTTTAACTTTCCTTGGAAGTTCCCAAACACTGCGTGTACAGGGAGACTACATACCGGTGCCTTAAGTTACTAAGGCCCTTCGAGAGTTTGCTCGAATAATCATGAAAACTGGTCTCAGAGATTAGTATGTGTCCAGAGACCAGCAAGAAGTTTCCCTTCCTTATCAGATGCCAACATATAATTCGTTTGTTTGATGGGAAAGGTTTCAGGTGAGTAACTGTAGCACACAACACTGGTCGTGGTTACAATGAGAGAGATAAGGACGGTGACGAGAGAGACCTTTTCCTTCTCTAAGCAGCAAAGGGACAATCTACAACAGTCTGCAGGACAATCCCTAGGGCTACAAGCCAGGTCAGGTGTCTTTTCCTAACATTGTCCAATTGGTCTGAGCAGAACGATATCTGGGCTGGTAGAGTAGACACTCAGTGGAGACTGGAAAGGGATGCTGGGTTGTAAAAGGAACTGGACACAAACATGGGCTTTCTTTGTCATGAGAAGGTCTCAAGGGACCATGGCAGTGCCCAGGCCCAGTCTTCATGCCTGAGCAGGCACTTGCTTCCATTATTGCATGCAGGCTGCCCCTGGAGTTTGTCTTTAAGAAAAGAAAGAAACCATGACCCACCCCCACATTGCTTGGCTTAAACTTGAAGAGACAAGTGTGCTTATAACCCACTCCAGGCTGCCCCTCATTCCTAACTCAGAAACTTCCCCTCCATACAGTCTTTTTCAGCTAAGTTTATTTCTCTCCCAAAAGACTCTCATTTCAAGATGAACGGGTTTAAGGAAAGCCCATAACCAATTATTACCTTTAGGGTGTTTCTCTGTTTTTGCTATTAATAAAAGAAAGTTGGCAGAAGATAGAGAAATGCTTGGATAATTATGATAGGACAGTTGTATATAAGGGAACTTGCTGTCTTCAGATTATTCAAGCAGGGTAAAGGTCGGTCGGGGGTCATAGATGGAAAGATGGGAGAGAGGCTAGGCCTAAAGGCAGGGGGGCGAAGCAGTGGGAACTGGGAAGTTCCTTCAGTGTTGGTGAAATGAAGCAAAATGACACAGGGCACATGCTTGTGTGAATCTAAGTGATATGTGACAGTAGCAGCTGTGAATAAGAGAATGCCGCAGTCTGAGTCAGAAACATCCTGTTTTCTTCCCAATCCAAGTAAGACATCAAGTCTGTGCCCCTCCTCTATGGTTCTTCGTCTTTGGCTCACACATGGATTCACGAGCGGGATAAAGTTCAGGCTTTCCATATCCTTTCTGCCTGTGGTCTTCAGACAACCACAGCCTTAGCTATTACCTGCTAGAACCAGCCACTCATACACACTAACCTTAATCCACACAGGAGCTAGATGTATTGAAGTGACCTTCCCATGGAAACTGGAGTAAACAGATGTCCATCCAAGCATTAGGGGCTCCACAGAGCTTCTGTGTGCATACCAACCTCTCAAAAGTTTCTTCAGGGGGTCCTGATAAGAGTTTGAGGCACTCAAAGATAGCAGCCATCACTTCGTCCTGCTCTTCAGATGGCCTAATAACACATCACAATATATTCCTGTTCTTTAGCTTCACACTAGGGAAGAATTCCAAAATGAACCAAGAGAATATATTACTCTTAAATCTAGTCCTGCAGGCTTACCTCTTGGCTTCCAACCTCCCTTTGCTCTCTGCACTTTTCACTCCTAGCCTAAAACATTACCTGCTGCCTGAGGCCGGCAGTCTGCTGAGCAGCAGTTGCCAGCTTAGCACAGAGCAGCCTAGATGAAAGCATCCAGGCTGGTCACGTGGGTGACCCCCATCACCCAGAAATGAAGCCTTCACCAGGAAAGGAGGCATATTAACCTGCCACCCCACCTAGACACAGCCTGTTCGGAGATCTCCTGGCTTCCAAATTAGAAAGTCAGACTCTGCCCTGTGGGATATTTGAACCAAAGCCTTCTCTAGGTCAAGAAGAAAGCAATGCCCTGCCAGGTGGTACAGCATACAAACTGACTTCCAATGACTGCATTCTTCCCAACAGGAGGATTATTTCTCTGGCCTCTCTGAGGAAAGAACCAGAGTTGTTAATTTATAGCGGACTGATGGTGCCATTTCCCCATGGAAAGAATACCTCTCTTTCAGACGGCCTGGGCCAAGGGAGGAGACAGCTGCAGGACATGTGCCATACAGGGAAGGTCAGATGTTCCTGACTGACATTTTCCAGGAACAAGAGTTTAGTGTTTTGAAAATATTATTCCTTTAAGACAGGCCCAAGAGTGAAGGGAAAGCGTCACTAATGTGTGTTCAGCGTCTGATATTGGAGAGGGCGAATACACTGAGAGATCTTTAACGCTTTACACTTTTCAAATGACTAAGAATAATAGCTGCATGACCATTTGTCTTCAAGAAATGTTGTATCATCCCCTGTGTCTTTTATCTTTTGGGGTTAAATGAACAGTATGTAAAATTAACTGTTATAAAGTGAGTAGTTCAAAGGCATTTACTACCGTACAACCAAACACTCCTAGCTACATCCAAAGTGTCTACAGGGCCTCCAGAGGAAGCCCACTAAGCAGTTTCTCTCTGTTGCTTGGTGCTCCCAGTCTCTGAAAACCACCAGCCTGTATTCCACCTCTGTGGACTTACCTGTTCCAGGAATTTCATAGTTGTAGCATAAGACAATTAATGACTGGCATTTTTCACTTGGCATGTTCTTGAAATCCAGCTGTGCTGTGGTCTCTGCTGGTACCCATTCTGTTTTATATCCCAATCTTATTCCACTATACATACACATTACCACTTGTTTAATCTGTCCACTGGTTTGTGGACATCTGAGTTTTGATTATTGTGCACAATACTGCTGGGAATATGTACATATAAGGACTTCCTTGACTCCCCCCCTTTGCAGCTCTTTGCAGGTGTATGCTGAGAAGTAGGCTTGTTGAATCGTATGATAATTCTATGTCTAGCTTTCTCAAGAATTGCCAAACTACTTTCTTTTTCTCCATGATTTTAGTTACATCCTTACAAATTCACTGTGCCAAAATATACCATTGTGTGTGGCATAAGTTTCCATGCCTGATCTCTTATTTGATGTCTTTGAGCTATTTAAACCCAATGTTTTAGAAATTTCCGAGATGTTTGGACTCCTAGTTTATGACTGCACAGGCGTTTGTACCTCAGCCAGCAGGTATGGGAGGTACTAGCTTTATGGGAGGTCTAGAGTGTCTCCAAAAAGTAAGTGTCACTACACATGGTGGCACACACCTTTAATCCTAGAATTGAGGAATCAGAGGCAGGTGGATTCCTCTCTGTGAGTTTGAGGCTGGCCCAGTCTACCTCTTGAGTTCCAAGCCTAACAGAGCTACATAGTGAGGGCCTGTCTTCCCCACCCATCATCTGGATGGTGTAGGAGCATGATGTTTGGGACCTGGTCCCTCTATGTAGCCCTGGCTCTCCTGGAACTTATTGTGCAGACCAGGCTGGACCCAAACTTACCAAAATATACCTGCCTCTGCCTCTCTGCCTCTCTGCCTCTCTGCCTCTCTGCCTCTCTGCC
>NW_021604588.1:5496006-5506088 GCF_004785775.1 Grammomys surdaster
TGTGTGTGTGTGTGTGTGTGTGTGTGTGTGTGTGTGTGTGTGTGTGTTTGGGTAGGGGGGTATATGTGTGTTTAAGAAGGTAGGGGTGGGGAGGGTGTGTCTGAGGGTGAGTGTGTATGTGTGTGTGTGTAGATGTAGGGTGGGGAGGGTGTGTCTGAGGGTATGTGTGTGTGTGTGTGTAGATGTAGGGTGGGGAGGGTGTGTGTGAAGGTGCATATGGGGGCATGTGGAGGGGGGAAATGGGGGTGTGGGTTGTGTGTATGTGTCTCTGTCTGTATGGAGGGGGGAAATGAGAATCCCTTTGAACCAAACAAGCTTTAGTTGCTCAAGGCCTTTGTGACTGATCTAAAAATCAGGATTACATCAAACTTGTATAATGAGGTTGAGTGGGGGATGGGAGAATACAGAAAACAACCACTGTTCACTCAAGCTTTTATACGGTAGTCTACTTCCTTGATCAAACAAGAAAAATATTTGAAGGTTTTCAGGCTTCGTGTGTCAGTGGTATTCCCTCATCCCTGGGCTTTTAAGTCAGACACCTCATGACATATGGAGGGAAAGAAAGTTTCCCAGTAGTCTCCTTCATAGGCCATAGCTCTGAGGAATTTCTGCCTTGTGCCAGGCTGCTCCCTGGAATGCCCTGGGCATTTAAAGCAGCTGGAGAAAGGCTGGAGAAGAGGAAGGAGAGTCAGAGGAGGAAGCTGCTTGAGTATTGTCATAGCAACAGGGAGGTTGGAAACCTCCAGATCTGAGCTGGAGCCTGGGCCACCCTAATTGGATTCTTCCCCTGGGTCACAGCTCGCCTTGAGGAACCTGTCTTAGTTTTTCTCTCCCACCCTTGCTGCCTCGTTGTCTTACAGCTGCCCACTCAGAGCCCACCTGCCTGGATCCTTCCATACGCTCTGCACAGAGATTACCTCATCCTGCCTTGCTGTTCCCCTAACCATTTGTTTAAATCCCCTTTGGGACACATAACTAATCCTGCCTTAGAGGGTGCTTCCCCTGTGCTCGCCCAGTTCCCCAATAAGAAACAAATTTTTAAACATTGTCTATCTTCAGTTAAGTTTTGAGTCTTTTACCCAGAGAGCTGGCAGAAGGTTTATTTGTTATCATGTAGCACTTCCTGGAAAGTCTTAGAAAAGAGAGATGTACTTCATGTATATAGTGGGTAGCAAGATGAAACTAAAACAAACTGCTGTACCTCAGGGAGCAGAAAGGGCAGCTCTTAGCTTCCTCAGCCTTAGTGATGTCAACAACATGGGTTCAATGATGGAGGATAGAAGACAGCAGAGAGAGTCACTCTGGGAAGAACGGGAACAGATGCCTTGTAGTAATAGCAATGGGGTAGTGAAATAGTAAACACACACACACACACACACACATACACACACACACGTCCTGGACTTAGTTTGTGTGGCAGCTTGAGCTACTATGTGAAATGTCACCAGTTCAAGAACACAGATAAGTCAAGAACATGAGCAGGCAGGGCTGTCCAACAACATGGGAGCACCCCCCTTCAAGTGATGTCATCTTAACATGCCACATCATGTCCCGTGAAAAGGCAAATGGCCACTGAGGCCTTTGCCTTCAGAGTCTGTCTACTCTGAGAATCCCAGGAACATCTTGGATCTAAGCAGTGGCCAGACTAAGTCCTCCAAATGTAGGATACTGATACAGCAATTTTAGGAATTTTTTCCCAAATATTTACTTTTCTTTGACTACCATTTTGTGTGTGAACCTAGACATCAGTGTGGCTGAGAAAGAATCCCGGGTATATTAATAGATAGGAATTTTGTCATAGCATCTTTTTTAGCTGTGAGACCTTGGACAAGTCATTTAATTTCAGTAAGCCTCAGAGTTTGCTCATCTAGAAAAGATGTCCATTCACTGACTTGGTAACAAAACAGGTCCCAGATACTGGGAATCCCACGACGGGAGTGGATTCCATGTGGGGAGGAGGAAGGATGATTGGATAAGAAACTACCCTAATGTTGACATGGGCAGTGGGAAGCATGCAAGGACAGTACAGGGCCCAGAGCAGGGATTCTAACCTTTAATTTGACTCAGAAAGTTTTCCTAAGAGGAACAAGGTTTTAGCCGAGGCTTAGAAGATGAGTAGATAAGAAAGTTGATTGGTTTGGGGAGAGCAGTGGGATATAGACACAGAAACTTGTGTGAGCCTGCAAAGCGGGAGGGGAACCCAGGTCTCAGTGTTTGAGAAAGGGAAGGCTTTGTAAACTTCCAAAGTGGTTGGTGGCCACTGCCCATTCTCCTTATTGCTGCTGTTCAGGAGTTAGTGTAGTGAGGATAGCCTGTCTTCCTGTGTCTACACAACAGCTTTATAGTTCTGAACAAACCCTTGTTCTTTATTCACCTGGGAAACAGGGAGAGCAATCCCTTTCTTTTCTACTTTACTGTGCACCGAAGGAAAAATGTCTACAAGATCCATTAAGGAATCCCTGAGCTGAGTGTGATAGCATAGGTGTACTGTTCCAGCACTAGGGAGATTGAGTCAGGAGGAGTTCCAGATTGAGGCCAGGCTGAGCTACGTGATGAGATCATTCTCCCTCCACCCCAAATTCCAAATATTGTAAGTGTTAGGTCTTAGTAAAACTTAATTTAACCATAAATAAACGTAAGCCCATTTGGGGGTCAGTTGAAACGTGAGATGTAAGCGCTCTGGTGTTCTTAGCTCCTACGCCCTTATCCAGGTAACCAGGAGATAAATAACAGCTTCTTCCTTATTTGTTTGGTGATATTTCATTTCAAGTCATAATCATATTTTTGTCTAAGAAAGAAAATATGCAATTAATAAAAGTTTTTTTTCATTGTAATATATGTGATTACTCTGCCTACCTGGTGGTTGGGTCAGACTGCCATTGGCCCCCAGAGGTGGTTCCTTAATGCTGGGTAATCCTGAATTCTGGCAAGGTGTCCTTTCATTTATGAGGGACGTTAGGTATGACAACAGAAGTAGTTGTATTATCAGGACTCCTCTGCCCACAACTCTGGAACCTCTGTGAGGCTCACTGCACTGAGCCTGCATCAGGCACTCAAGGTCTTCCCAGTGTCCTATCCCATGCTTTCCCTGCTAGCTCCGACTCACACCCTTTGCACACTGCCCCTGTCCATCTGCTGCAACTTTCCTGTGTAGCTTTAATTCACCTCAGATCCCCTCCCCCCATGAGCGTTCTCAACCCTTGTGTAAATTCAAACACGGGCCAGCACAGCCTCACTCCTTGACATCCACTTTTTAGAATCTGAGCCTACATCTGTCTCTTTGATCCTATAGGACTCACAGTGGGGTACCAGTGACTCTTTAGCATTTAGATACTACTTGTTGGGGAACTGGGGATATAGCCCCTGAGTAGCATGCCTGCCTAGCATCCATCCACAAAGTTATTAAGTTTGATTCCCCCAAGCAAAGCATAAAACCTGGCATGATGACACAAGCATGTAATTCCAGCACTCAGGAAGGGCAATAATGGGGATCCCAAGGTGGGAGTGTATTCCATGTGGAAAAGAGAGCAGATGATGGAATAAGAAGTCAACCTGATGCTGACACAGACTGTAGCAAGAACATCAGGACGATAAAGGGCACAGAGCCGGGACTCTGACCTTTAATATGGCCTGGGAAGTTTCCCAAGAGGAACAAGGTTTTCACTGAGGCTTAGAAGATGAATAGACTAAAAAAAAAACTCCGTGGGTTTGGGAAGAGTGGTGAGGCAGAGTAGAGGCAGGAAGGTCAGAACCTCAAGGTCATCCTCTGTTAAGTAACACGTTGGAGGCCAGCCTGGGATACAGAAGAACTCTGACTCCAAACAGCCAAACCTACTCTCCAGGACATTTTCCAATCACACAGAACTCACATGTAGATTACTGTCTGGGCTTGGGGATTAATACTGGACGATGAGTGAAGCCAGTGCTGTGATTATCTTCCTGATAGTGATAAGAAACACGAGGCTTATGAGGCAGCAGAACTTGACCTACCCTCTGGCGAAGCACAACAGGAATTTGCAATGTTCTAAGGTTTATGAAGAAACTCCCTGATAATAAAAAAACAAAAACAAAAAAACAAACAAAAAACAAAACAAAAAATCATGCCATGGCTCTTACCTCTCCTGTCCTTTAGCGTATGCCGATCACATAATAGATACTTAACTAACCCTGCTTGACATGCAGTCCATATGCACTGACAAGGAAATAATTCAAATGGCAAAGTGGATTGACACAAGTAAGTACTGACACTATGAGCTTCTTCAAGCATAAAGAATGGTACTTGTAGTGTTATTCTTATTATAGGGACTCAGTAAACAGCCTAAGGTAGACTCGTAAGTATTCTCTAACCCACAGGCATCAGCAATCAAACAGTGGGCAGCCACTAGTTCAGTTCTTCTGCTCACGTGAACAGCCCCACTGCCTCTCAGTAATGGATGGAATGTGCATGTCAGAACTTGTTCAACAGGGTGGACATGCTCCGTTAGTCCTTGAAAACACAAGCGTCATTGTGCACACAGGGACCCAAATTCCCATCACCAAGACATCGAGTAGGCCTCAGCTTCACTACCCTGGCAGGAAGAACTTCCTTGAAGTTAGGCAGACTGATGCCTACCCTTGCATTCTGGAAAGAATGCAGGGAAATTCCCCACCTTTGGAATCAATTTCCCAAGAACTCTAGGCTACTCTGGCCCTGGGCACAACCAAGGAGTAACTGTTGTTGCTGCTTCTGTTGTTGTTGTTGTTGCTGTTGCTGTTACTGTTACTATTGTTGCTGTTGCTGCTGGTGCTGCTGTAGTTGCTGTTGCTACTATGCTGTTGTTGCTCCTGTTGTTGTTGCTGCTGCTGCTGCTGCTGTTGTTACTGTTTTTGTTGCAGCTACTGTAGTTGTTGCTGCTGTTGTCCTTTTTGCTGTCCGTGTTGTCATGTGCCTCCATCTACCAGAATGATACCAATTTTGACTCTGAATATTACGTTGGTAGAAGCCAAGGTGTACATCATATGCATCACCTGCTTCACCTGACGGACCTTATGAGAAGGTCCTCACATCCAGTTGGTAGTGTGTCTGTCTTTAGGGAGTATACAAGTATCATCTAGTATTGTTAGCACTGCTCCAAAGGATTGAGAGGAAAATCAGTCTGTGTCCCCAGTCATCTTCTAGAGAAGCGATGTCAACTCTGACTTTCATATCTAGATTATTCCCATGTTAGAGATAAAGAAACCGAGGCCCAGAGCAACTGAGTGATTGCCCCACAACACATACTTAGTAAGTCATACCCACTGTCATGCCTCAGTCTGTGAGTTTGTGGCTCTTACACTGTCCATTAGCTAGATTTTGATTTTTGACTCATAAAAATTCACAATAATATAAGTTAATGAAACCAGGAGAAGTCCAAACCCAAGCTAGAAGCCTGGAAGCCACAGACATCCTATCATGGTGCTGACAGCTCACCTTACTAAGCACTACAAATTATTTCCCTCCCTGGCTGCTCTAAACCAAGCCTCATCCCCAGGAGCCATTCCTGCCTTCTAACAGGAGGAACAGACCCACAGCTCCTGCTCTTCTCCTCTATTAAGTGTTCCCAAGCTCCTCCTATTCCTTCAAGACCCAACGCCATGACAGCTGATCTAATAAGCTATGCTTCTGAGTGTCGAAGATAGACAAAATCTAATGGCTGACACGCAACCTGCACAAAGCTCACCCTTGTGGCCACACCACAGAATGTCCAGGGATTCCTAGCCTCCCCCACCATCTGAAACATCTGGAACAAGTGGTAGATGAGGAGAAGAAGGTGAGGATGAGTGTGCCTGCCTGTTTTTAATCCATCTTCTGTCTATCTATCTATATCTGCAATCAATTTTAGTTTATAAGTCAGTCCTGGAAAAACATTGACAATAAAAACAATAAAGTAGAATAATCATAATATACTGAAATAGTTTAATATATTTTATAGTAAAATTGCAAGCATCAGTACCTTTGTTATATGAGCCCATTATTAAGTAAAAGTTTATTTAAACATAACATCCCCATACCTGGGCAGTTAATCTTGTAACCCAGGAAGCTATTAACGGAGTGACAGATAGGTAGTATATACAGTGTTCATTTCCTGAGCAATGCAAACTGGTCAGTGCAAACTGTCATGACAGTTCTCAGAATGGTGCACAGCTTAAGACCGCAAATTGTGTATTTCTGGAATTTTCTCACTAATGTTGTTTGATGGCAGGGTATTGGAACTGGAGAAAGTGGGGACTTAGGTGAAGGAAGACGCCTGTAACTGTGTTTGCCTTTGGAAAAGGCATTTCGGACATGAGGAGGCATATGTTTGGTATACAGAGTAGATCAGGAAAGGGGTGAAGCTGGTAGTGTTAACAAGAAGGTGGCTACATTTGAGACTAAAGAAATGTCATATCTTTGGAAGAAAGGGTACCAGTAGTAGGACAAAAGATACTTTTTGCCTGGCACTTAGTGGTACTCAACATCATAGCTCAATAACATACGTCCTTTGCATTTATCAATTATTACTTACTAAGATGATCAAAAGGAAAAGGTCTCCATGTACTGTTGGGAACGTGAATTTACACTCATGCCAAGGACAGGTGAGGACTCGCCCTCAGAGGCTGTGACCCAAAGCCTGGTGACTCAGAAACAGGATAGCACGCTACACATTCCACAGGGGTGAGTTGTTATTGAAATGACAATATTTCT
Source organism: Grammomys surdaster (assembly GCF_004785775.1). Classification (NCBI taxonomy): domain Eukaryota; kingdom Metazoa; phylum Chordata; class Mammalia; order Rodentia; family Muridae; genus Grammomys; species Grammomys surdaster. The sequence continues at coordinate 5,502,710 of NW_021604588.1, forward strand.
GCTCATTCCCCCTGATTTGGCATGAGCATTTTAAGCCTTAACACTGTAATAAGGTAGCGTTTGACTTTTAATTGCCTTGAACTTCTGTTAACATTAAATGAAGGGAGGAAATGGGAAGGAAAATAGAACCCTATCTGTACTGCTTTCAAGTCACATAATTGTACATTTTTGCCACACCATTAGTTTCCAGCCTGTAAGCCCTTCCCCCATCACCACTGAGAAAAAGAAATCGACCTGTCATTCTGTAAGTGCAGCAGTTTGTAGAACTCTAAATACTCTGGCATTAAGAAGAATTATGTGAATTTTTAATTTAAGGTCTATCTTTTAATTGCCACCTGTGTAGGAGCCCTTGAATCACGTAAATGTTTGGCCATCCTCTTGCTTTTTCAAAAATCACTCTTCCCTCCTATATGACGTTGGAAGACTTAAGCAGTAGTGGCTGCGGTCACCCAGGAGCTGAGCTTTCCCTCTATTTGTGGAACGGAAAACAGCACCATCCCACCCTAGCCACTCCTCACTCATAGATGACCTCAGAGGCTCCAGCCTTCCAAAAATAAAACTCACCTAGCTACTTTACCACACCCACAAAGAGCGGCTCCAAACTTTCACCAAACACTTGTGAATCATAAAAATGAGAGCTGAGTGACTGAAGTCCTTCACTGTAACCATGACTACAGATTTTTGGAGGACTCAAACAAGGATGTGAGCAGATTGGATGTACAGAAGTGTGAGTGGTATCTGTATGCACTCATGGACTCTTGACCTTGGAAGCACAGCTCCTGATGACTGAGATTCATAGCGATCAAGGAAGGAGTGGGGGGGGGGACCCTGCCCTGCTCAGGGACTTAATTCTACATTTAATTCCATCTTTTAAATGTAGTTCCTTAAAATTCCATTTTGTGGTATTTAGAGTATGGGTTTTGCCCCTTTCTTGGTGTTCTCTTGCGTGTATTGTCTGTTCTTCACAGGAGTTTTAAGGAATATCCAGGGCAGGTAATAATCTCATTTCTCAGACAAGGGAAAGGCTGGGATTAGATTGAAACCTCACTTTGTGCTTTGGTAGCTTCAGAAAGCTTAGCTGATGTTGTCCAAGGTCAAAAACATGGAGGGCAACTGAACTGGAAGTAGACATGATTCCTCTGGCTCCTAGCTTAGTATTCTTTGTCCTTTGCCCCACTACCAGCATTATGCACTGAGCCTGAGGCTATCTCCATGTGTACTAAGTCTTCTGCAAACGTTCCTCAGCTTTATCACTCGTCTGATTAACCAGAGACCAAGCTCAGTCAATGAGGAGACGCCTGCTGCTAAGACAGGCTGGCCTTTCGTCCTCATCTATTCCCCCGCTGCTGCATGTTTCTCTCTACAGAGATGACAGCACAGAGAATATGTAGTGTAATTCCTACTCCAGGAATTTTATAATTCAAATTGCAAGCTTTAAATGCCTCCAGGGAGCAGGTAGTGAACAGGAAGAGATGAAACTGGTATCAGAGAGAACTCTGGCCTTTTTAAAGCTCCACAGACTGAGCCTTCATGAGAAATTAGGACAGCTCAGTATTAAGCCTAGCTAAAAATTGAGGATTTTTATATAAGAGAAAAGGAAAAGTGACTAGTTATCTTCATAATAAGGCTTAGGTACGCTGGGTACAACTCTTGGAATGCAAATGGGTATTATGCCTGGTAAACTTCGGAGCACAGCTTGGAACAGACAACACCAGACCAAACGATTCCAAAGGGGAGGGGTTTATTCAGGGCAGAGGGCAAAGGTAGGGAGAGAAATGGGAGAAGATGGTGGAAAAAGAGGAGAGAGAGAGGAGAGAAGTGGAGGCCGGCCATGACCACGTGGAGAGAGAGGGAAGGGAAGGGAGGAAGGGCGAGGAGAAACTAAAGGCAAGAGAGTAAGAGAGTAAGAGAGAGGAGGAGGAGGCAAGCAGCTCCTTTTATAGTAGGCACGCCTGCCTGTCTGTTGCCAGGTAACTGTGGGGAGGAGCATACCTAGGTGTTGCCAGATAACTATGGAGGTGGAGTTTAGACAGAATACCAACATTGCCTATCATGGAATCTCATGCCTTGGAGAACTATTGTCTTCTGACATGTGTGGTGCTGGATTGCACTTCCCTCCTGCCATGTGTGGTCTTGTTAAAATCCAAGCCCTCAGGACGTATAAGTCAGGCATAGAGCATTAGAAAGCCCTTGGCTCAAATCCAGGTTCCCCCTACTGATGTATAGTTTAGAGCTAAAAAGATGGTGCAGAGGTAAAGAGTGCTCGCTTGCTTCTCTTGTGGAGACTGAACCTAAATTCAGTTCTTAGCACTTACCTCAGGTGGCTCACAACCACCTGAGATTCCTATTCCTAGGGATCTGATATCCTCTTCTGGCTTCTGTGGGCATTGCAAGTGCACAGCACACATAAGAAGGCAAACTCACAAATACATAAATGAAAATATTGAAAGTGTGAACTCTTTAAAATCACAACATACACTATCATCAGGAGTTTTCCATAGGATGTGGCACATGCGGGAGTTCTCACATGTTCCAGGAAATTATTGGGTGAGAACTCATCATCCTAAGAAAATCCAGAAACTGAAGCCCTTGGTCTCCTGAGAATGGTGATCCCATAACAGAGAAGCTACAACAGAACCTTTGCCTTCTGCTGGGATTAGATTGAAACCTCATTTTGTCCTTCTGTAACTCCAAGGCTTTGGATGTATTTCTTAATCTCTGTTGGCATCAGTTCCTTTGACAGAGATAAAAAGGATTACCGTGAGTTGTTGAATTAAGCCTTAATATAAAGGCTTGATAACACATACCCACAGAGATAGGGAGGAGAGTGCTGTGCACTTAGCAAGAACTCAACAAATGGTGGCATCTGATTCCACAGACCACCTATTCTCCTGAGGTACTAAGACATTTGCCAGTGCTCTGCCTGGAGGCTTTGGCCTTCTGAAGTATCCAGGTCAGAAGCTGGGTCAAATGAAAACAAGTGGGTATTCTGGCTGAAATGAAGAAGAGAAAGGCTGATAGTGGTGTACAGAACAAACTCCTGAGAAAAGCGATCCTGGAGGTCAGGAGGGCCGAGGGAGAGAACAGAGTCAGGAATGGATAGAAATAAAGGCATCAAGATAGCAGAGAGAAAGAGCCAACTGTACCTGCCCTGATTTCCTGAGAGCTGCTCAATGAACCTTTTAAACCAATTCAGTAAAAACAGATCAAACAGGGATCTGAACAGAATAATTTCCTAATAAAAGGATGCCTTATGTACTATGCTGCTTTGCACTCCTCAAGGTAATTTTAAGGCACTCACTGTGTGAGGCATAGTATGTGCTTCACACATTATCCGACTCCTTTCACCTAGAAATGTGTTCTCTTTTTTTTTTTTTTT